>NC_134120.1:1642500-1815000 GCF_040939455.1 Microcebus murinus | reverse complement strand
GTACTTTAGTTGCTTTATCAGGGTGCTGTCTTCCAGCCTGCATGCTAAAATTCCTTTCCTTAGCTTTTGTAAATAGCAAATATTTTATGTAAACTTACTTATAAACTATTTAAATGTCCACTTCTTGTCAAATGTTCAATTATTTGTTTATTTATGTAAATATGGACTCACAGTTTCCTATTTTATTTAATAGGTTAAGATTCCCCATTGTGGTTGTTCACTTCGATGTTCAGTTTGTCTCCTGTTGGCCAGTGGAAGCCTTTGGTCTGGTTTGTGTCCTTTTGATGAGTTTCCATCATTCTCCAGGCAGGTCCCTGTATCCTTGCACAAGATGCTCTAGGCTTATCCTATACGCCTCGTGCTAATACCTTCTGTTCCAGCCTTAAAATCAGCCATTTCTCTGAGGAGCCTCGGTTCATCTTCATGGAGACATTCGTCTGGGATCCGTGATCTCAGGGGGCCCGAGGCCACCGGGTCTCACTTCCAGCAGACAGGGCTGGGGCTGCATGTGTGAGCATAACGAGTGAACATCACGCACACACATACATACCTCCGTCTACCTATCCCTCTAGCTGACCTGCATATCTTTATTCTTTTTTTTTTTTTTTTTTTTTGAGACAGAGTCTTACTCTGTTGCCTGGGCTAGAGTGCCATGGCGTCAGCCTAGCTCACAGCAACCTCAAACTCCTGGGCTCAAGCGATCCTCCTGCCTCAGCCTCCCGAGTAGCTGGGACTACAGGCATGCGCCACCATGCCCAGCTATCTTTTCTATATAGTTTTAATTGGCCAATTAATTTCCTTCTATTTTTAGTAGAGACAGGGTCTCACTCTTGCTAAGGCTGGTTTCAAACTCCTGACCTCGAGCAATCCGCCCACCTCGGCCTCCCAGAGTGCTAGGATTACAGGTGTGAGCCACCGTGCCCGGCCCATACCTTTATTGAAATTCATGAATTCATGCCAATAACTCCAATTTACATCCAACATCATGATTTTTTTTTGATCTTTTCCTTCCCATTTGTGTGACTCCCTCCCCCAACACTGAGAAATCTGCTCCAGCACAAGATATTTAATGATCTCGAACACGATCCATCCTCTTGCATGCGGCCAGCCCCTCATTGTTGACGCTGCTCCCCAAGAGCCCCAACTCCCTTGGACCCCCCCTCTCTCCTGCCTGGTCTCTGACCCCCGTTTCCAGATGTCCATCCCCCCATCCTCAGGGGACCTTTCTCCCTCTGCTGGGCTCTGACATCTTCTGCAGGCCACAGCCCCGTGAGGACGGTGGCGTTTCTCTGTGGTTACTGAGTGTTTTCAGCCTGTGATGGGGAGCAGTGAGGACCTAGTCCCTCAGCAAAGGGGAGGCCCGTCTTCCAGGTGCAGGGCGTGGCTCAATGCCAATCCCGCAGCAGAGAGAGGGGCCGTGTCCACGGCAACCACATGGTAGACCTAGTGCAGAGCCCCTGGTTTGCTCCTTCTGGCAAGGTCTTTATGAGAGAGAAGGATGAGTTAGTTACTTAGCTCTTTAGAGATTTTCTTCACTTAGAAATGACTCGGGAAACGCCATATAATTTCTCAGCTGTGTCTGTCATACCAAGTAAAGACCACGAGCAGAGTGGAATGGAACGTGGACCCTGACTCCGGACTGCTGCGTGGCAGGAGCGTGGAGCAGGGAAGGAAACCTGGGCCAAAGCCCCCGAGGTCTGTTACGGCAGAATTTAGGGGAGTCAGCAGACAGACTGTGGTTACCTTAAATAATGCATCCCACATGAGACTGTGTTTTCGCCTGCTCTCTGCCTATGAAGCAAATATGCTTAAAGGCTTTATTATAGCCTTGGCAATGTCTGTATTGGACAGACTCACGCTCAGCCACTGCTGTCTCTGCTGGAAACTCTCTCTAAACACTCATCTGATATAAGATGTAAACAGAGCACTTAGTAAAATTTTATGAGCCTCGAGTTCAGACGCTCTTACAGGTAATTTAATATTTAATCATTTAAGTGTTTGCAGAAAGCAAAAATCACTTTCGATTGAACTTTTCTCACTTCATTGTTGATGAAAGCTGCTATAGAAAACATTTTTTTTTTTTTTTAGCTTGAAGGGAAAGATGTTCTTTATCTTTGTGCTTTTATTTAAACTTGAGACTAGAACTAAAAAGGATCAAATTTCAGAGAGATTCGTCCTGTATTCTACTGGTCCTCCTGGGCCTAAATACCACTTTTGGCTCTTTCATGATTATAAATGGTTATGTGGTTGCTTTTTCTCTAGAGAGAAAGGGAATTTTGCCTTCTTTGTCCTCATCGTGTGTTATTTTGTTCGTGGAAAGGAGGTCCATCGTGGGCACATTCTCCTTTGGACTCTGAAGAAGATATTTGAGTGAGAGCCACTCATTCAACACACACTCACGAATACACACATGCACACAATGCACACCAGTCAGCACATACATGCACACACAGACACACACACCACAAAGTGCAAAAACATAGACACGCTTTGGACAGGCTCTGTCTTCTTCCTTTTATGCCCAGTGTCTAAAGCATGTCCTATATATTGTAGATGTGAAGCACATACCTATAGAGCATAGCTGTTAGCGCAGGGGCAATATTCTCTTTTTAAATTATCTGGCCCAGTTGGTTGTCTAGTCAAGTATCCAAGCAAAAACAACAACAACAAAATGACATTAGCTTTGATTTTCACAAGTTATATGATACCCTTTCCTTCCAGAAAGCTCGTGTTCCTGGGGTTTGGAGGCCATCGTCATGCTTTGCAGAGCTGTGCATGCAGAGCGAGCAAACGGCGCCGACGGCACAAGAGAAATGACAGGGCCGGAGGCGGTGCCTGGAGCCCAGACCCTTGCCTGGCTGGCTCCCTGGGGCCCGTTCTCCTCCCCACCACGGCAACAGACCAGATTCCATCGGTCCCCTCACGGCATCTCCGTGACAGTCCCCACACGGGAGCCTCAGGACAGTGGACATTCGCGCTCCACGCGGGCAGAGGGCGCGCCTGCCTCGGGCGCCTCCGCACGCTGCAGCGCAGCGGGCTTCACCTGCTGCACACAGGTGCGATGCTTTGCAGGTAAAATGGGAGCGAGTGTTGAAAACCAGTTCGAATCGCTGCCCTGCATCCTTGAGTGAGAAAAAGCAGGTCGTTCAAGCCCAACCCCTGCTCATTACCTGGATAACCCAGCCAGAAGGCCGTAGTTGGCACCTTTCCTGATCCGGGACGTTTTCCTGCCTCGAATCTGCCCTGTTGTGCAGAGAATCAAGTGAACTGTAACTTACGAAGTCTCTGTCAAGACCACAGAATGTGTAGGCTATGCGATCATTCCCAATTCTAAACAACGCGTGTGTGTGTGTGTGTGTGTGTGTCTGTGAGGGTGCATGCGTGTGTGTGCAGGTCTGAGTGCCTGTGTTTGGGGACCTGAGAAGGGGACGTCTGAGATCCCGCTGACAAATTTGAGCCCGCAGACACCTGCGAACAGCCTGACCCGGAGAGAGGAGCTGCCCTTCCCCGCTAAGAGCGAGCACCGTCCCCTGCTTGGAAACAGCACCCCGATTTCCGTGGCCAGCTGTGGAGGGACATGGGCACCCTAAAATGGCCATGGCATGGCAGGCTGCACTACCGGATACATGCCTGTGCATGCCGGAAGGCTGGGGGCACGACTCTGACCTCCAGGGTCATAGCCAAGAGAGCCAACGCCAGTCCCGGGCTGTCCTGGCGACGGTGGCCACGCCTGCCGGGCCCACGGTGCTGGTGTCCGGGGCACCTGGCCGTGGCCACCCGTCACAGCTGCATCTGCCCCGCTGCGGCCTCTGACACCGGGCGGCCGCCGGACGGAGAGGCGCAGCCGGCTACCACGCTGCACACGTGCAAGTCCCCACACTCACCAATCAGCACGTAAGTGTGCGCGTGACCCGGAGGCTCAGTGTATCCCCGTGCTTGCTGACCACGCGTGTTCCTGCCAGCTCAGCCTGCCCGCAGCAGGGACAGCGCCGGCCCCGAGATGCGCGCTGCTCTTCCTGGAGGAAGCTGGTCAGCCACACCCAGGTTGAAGCTGAATGTTTGCGTTAAAGGAAGAAGAAAATTCATTTCCGAATGTCACCTACTTATAAACTGGAAGCTGTGACTTAACACTGAAGGGAAGATGTGATTTGTGCATTCTTTTGGGCTCTGTGTTTGGCCTTGATATCATGATGTCTGAAAATAATTCTTCCTATGCACTATAAGCTATAATGGCAAAGTCCTTGTGTATAGACATACGTACACACATATGTGTGTATGTCTACACATGTATATGTACAAATATAAATATATACAAACACATGCAAACATATATGTGCTTATGCATGTCATATATACTAATACATACGAGTGTGTGTGTGTATGTGCGTATGGATAGGTAGATAATTTTGGTTAACGAAACAATGTCGACTTGGACAAACTTTACTCATTACCCAGAGCAAGTATATTCATAAAATATACTGACACAATACATAGCTCAGTGGGGGAAAAAAACCATCCACAAAACAATACAATATACAATCTAAAAGAAACAACAAAAAAATTCATTTCTCAGAGAAAAGACATTAGGATATACATGAAAATATTAACAATGACTATCAATGGTTAATGGGTTGGTGTGATCTTTATTTTCCCCTTTGTGCATTTTTGTATTTTCTGAAATTGACCTACTGGTTTTTAAAATATTTTACTATGTTTCTACAGGGATCATTGGAATGATGATGAGTATGCAGCCATGACCCGAATCACAGAGGAAAGAGCAGATCGTGCCAACGTGCCTTGGGCTTTCTCAGGGGCGAGGAAGACACCGGCGTTTTTAAGTCGGGAGAGACTTGCACAAATTCGCGTGTTGAAAGGTCACTGTTGAAAGGTTGGTGCAGAGAAGAGTTTCGGGAAGGACAAGCCTGAAGAGACGACAGTTAAGAGGTCGTCTGGGAGTGACAGGCACTGTGCGGTAACGCAAAGAGATGAGGGTGCCGGGTGACGGTATTGTCAGTGTCGCTGGGACAGAGGGAGGCGGCCGGGCTGCAGGGAGAGCTGGGCAGGTCTGTGGCCCTGGAGGTGCTGTGGGGGAGGGGGCCCTAGTGACCCTAGTGACGGCCCAACGGGTGGCGGGAGAACAGTGGGCAGCACAGCGAGGCAACCGCACCCGGCGGCCGAGCCCGGCTCTCCCGGGTCCGCCCGAGCAGACGTGGAGGCCGGAACCGATGCCTGGAAAGAAATACGAAGATCCGATTGGTGTTAAGATCGTTATTTGCTGTTTTAATTTTCTGCCATGGAAAATGACGTACCCTGGGCCCCGTCGATGTCATCCGGAAATACCTGGTGGTGACCCACACAGGTGAGCGGAATCGCTGGGGAAGGGTCATGCACTTCAAGAATAAGCAGCTCATCCGCCCAACTCTGCCCCAACAAAACTCGCAAAAGCCAGCAGGGTCCTCACCTCCGTTCTGTGGCTTCGGGCTAGAGCGCCGATGCCCCGTGCAGGTGTGCACCTGAGTCCCCGTCACCGTCCTCGCCCTCCTCTGTGTTCTATGCTCTTAACACAGAGCTTCAGGTTTCTCGTGATGATTCCTGCACGTTTATTTTATCTGAACCCATTAGTTTTATGGACTTGCCTCTGCGTTTTGGAGAAGAGCTGTGCACGTTATGATAGCTCTTCCTATTTTTATATAAGGGACCACTTTGAAATGGAGGAAAGCTGAGGAACGTATGTCAGTGTCGACGTATTTTAATCGGCAACCCATCTCTGTGCCCGTTTGCCTCTGCATTATCACAGAAGTGACAGCACACTTCTGTGCGACGATAATTTCCGTGTATGACGTGTCATACAAGTGGCCGACTCCTTCCTGCACACAGGGAAGGACCGGCTACTTTGGCTGGACTGCGGACGGGAAGTGACCGCTCACAGGTTCTGTCACCGGGTGCAGCCTCAGGGCTCCGGACAACTGCTCTTTAAAAGCCCCCTTCGCAGTTGTGGCTTTCTGATATATATCATTGTCGATTTGCTTCACATAATGTTCCCTGGTCTTACTTCTACTGCACTCAGGGAAATCCAACAGCTCCCATCCAAATGTAGACGCACACACTCAGTCTCCTCTCCTTCCACACTGCCGCAGCCACCGGGGCTGAAATTCCAAACATCTGGGCAACCCGCCACCCCCAGGCCCAGCAACAGCGCACGGTCCCTGCTCCGTAAGCCCCCGCATTCGATGCTGTTTTTGTGTTCCTGCCTTTCTTAGCGTCGTTTCTGCAGAGAGCAGGATCTCGGCAGAGCCGCCCCTCTGCGTGGCAGCGTATACTGCAGGCACCACCGCGCTTATCGAATTCTGCAGACGTTATCCAGTTTGATTAGTTTACCCATTAGGCGGACTCAGCGCTGGTGCCGAGGCTGCACGTTAAATAACTCCGAAAGCAGCGGCTCTGGAGTCACGCAGGCGCTGTGGTTTTCAGCGGTGTTTGTTCCTTTGGACAGCGTGCGTTAAACGCACAGCACAACGCACCAAGGACCACCTACCCCAGGGGATCCACCCAAACAAAAGTGGAAAATAAACTGGTGGCAATAAGGAATTCTTACCTTACAAGTGAAAACAGAGGCGGCATGGGTGTTTACGCCTCTACATCGTGGGCTGGAGAAGGGAGGGTTGTGTGTGGACTGAACGGCCACAGGTGTGCTTACGTTGTGAGTCAAAATTCTCGCCCAGCTGTGGCAGCAATGCAGCTGGTGGGGACTCACACGCTGCCCGGTGAGCCACACCGCACCCGGCAAACCGTGCGGTCACAGAAAATGAACTGTGTGAGCGTTTCTATTTAGGAAGCAAGGGAAACGGCAGCTGGGAATTCCTTGACCGCCTTAACACAACGACAACGACACAGACTTATTTTTACAAAGCATCCTTCTGAAAAGCTGGGGGACCCCCGCCCCGGCCCCGCACACGCAGATGCTCAGGGCGGCGGGGACGGTGTTCCCAAGCCCTGCGCAGCAGCCGGATTTCCTAGAAAAGAATCGACACTTAAGATGTCTCAGTCGATTCTAGGAAGGTGGCAGTTTCAAACATAAATGGCAAGTACCATGAAAACTCATGTTAGTGTGTCACCAGTGTGAAGATCCCGTCAAACATAAAATCGAGAGTTCTTAGAATCGCGAATCCTTTGTGACCCTACACGCGGGAGGCAAAGGCGGCATCTTGTGTCGGGAGCCCGTGCGCCCGTCGGCTTGGCTCGGACTGTGCTTAGATGTCACTGCTCTGCGGCCCCGTCGCGGCGACTCTGCGGTGAGCTCCCTGATTCGTGGTGGCCCGCCTGTCTCACGGTGCCGGCCGCGTCCACACTCTCCGATGGAAAGGAGCACTTTCGTCTGGACGCTTGAGCCTGGGGGAGACACTTGCTTCCTTGCGTCGTCCAGCTCACGGTCCCTGAGCGTTCTCAGGACGCGGCGCCGGGCTGGCCACTGCTGGGCCGTAGGGGTGCGCACAGCGGCTGGGCCCCGCGTGGTCCCCCGGGGACTGCGAGGGTGGGCACTCCCGGCGGATGCCACGTGCACAGACGGGCGCTGCCCTGGAGGAGCACACACGGCTCGGGGACGTCTCCCTGCTGGGCGTCCTCCCCGTAAACCTGAGTGTTGGTGACGGGGCTGGACCGGGGGGCACAGGGCTGGTGGGGGGCTCCGGGCAGGGAAGAAAGGTGGCCTCTTAGATGCAGCGTTGGGGACGCCAGGGTGCGCTGCCTTGGAGGCCAGCATGAGGGACGGGCCGGCAGCAGCTGCAGAGACAGGACAGCAGACCACGGAGCCCGCGGGGCCTGCCGAAGGCGTCACCTCCTTTCTGAGCAGGACAAGAATCCAGTGAAAGGGACGAGGCGGAGAAATAAGGTAACTGGATTCGCATTAAAAAAATGCAAAGGCAACCTGCTGGAGCGTGGAGGCAGCGGCTCAGGGAAGGCGAGAATGAGGGATGGTGCAAAGCGCAGGGGGCTGGGCCGGGGCGGGAGAGAGGACTGCGGGGGAAGGAAGATGCCTTGGTGCTTTGGGAACAAAGGACTTCCGGGCTTTCGGGGCTGACGGCACTTGTTAGAGAGGCAGAGGGGTGTGGAGGAAACCCGCCACTTCTCTCCTGGCTCCTGGACACGCCCTTTTCCCTTACAGAGTAGGAGAGACTCGGGGAGTCTGGGTGTGCTTGGGAGAAAAAACATACAGACCAGTCAAACGTCAATAGCCCTCTGGGACCGGGCCCTGCCCGCCGCGGGGCTCCCACGCTCCGGGGTCTGGCTCCTGTCGCTTGGCTGTGGGGGGCACAGGGCTGCTGAGTCCCACAAGGGGACCCACTCAGCGCCACACGCCCCGCCTGTGTCTTGCCGCTTTCTCTCCGCCGGAGCAGGTGAGACCAGAGGGAGATCTCTCACCTCTCGTTGTCTGTGTCCTCCCAAGATTTGGAGACTGTGGGAGAATCGAATTACTCCCGAATGAACTCCTCTAACCCACTTAGGGAGAAAAATCCAATAAATCAGAATATTCTTCGGACTGAGTCATGTTGATAAGTACAGAGTTGCTCTTGATTAATGGCACACGGGGAGCCAGGGCATACTTAGAATTTGATGGTAAACATGGAAATTACTTTGTTCCTATTCTCTAAGAGGAGGGAAAGAATAAGTAGTGGTAATGCACCAGGAACATTTCCATAAACAGGCTGATATTTCTTATGCTTTTTAAATTCAGATCTTGAAGTCTATATACACACAAACAGTATTGTACAGACATTTTCACATGGAGACAATTTAATGTATTTTTCATGTAGCTGAAGAAGTTCATCCTTCCGTAAGCCCTGCAAGTTGTGCCTCCACAGATACTTTACATTATTATTTCGTTCTGTCACTAATGCAACTAGTATCTACTGAGCTCCCATTACTTGTTAGAAACACTCGGTGAATAATTTGTTCGTATTGTATCATTTTGCCAATTTGCTTAAGGAACGAAGAGCCACACGTGTTGGCGAGATGTGATGTCGTGTGCTGACTAGCGGAGACACAGAATTTAATAAGATCTGATCCTTGAGATTAAGAAATGAACAGCCTCGTATACGTGTTATGTAATCACTTTATTTGAATATTCCTTGACACGTAAATACGTTTAAAAGACATTCACTTCTCAGGCCACACAGACCTTCCCAAGGAAACTAGTTAAGCTGAGCTGACAGGTACTTGTGGCATCTGAGAGTGGTCGGAGTCCTGGACCATGACACCGGCCTTCACGAGGCGGAGAAAGGAAGCAGACGGCAGAGGGTCAGGGAGAGCCACGTGCGCTCACCCGGCGCCGCCCACGGAGACTGGAGCTCTCGGGTGCCTGCCTCTGGGGTTGGTGGCCTTGGCCCTTTTGTTAGGAGACACACTCTAAATGGCTCTGGGAGAAATCTAGCAAAATAGAATATAAAATAGGAGTGAAGAGGCATGAACAATTCAAAGCATATTCTGGAGAAGATGAAAATAAATGTTCCGGAGAGGATGAAAATGAAAAGTTCGAAGCAATGAATGCCATGCCTAAGAGATTAGACGTTTCAGTGGCCCACTGGCACCAAGATTCCCCAGATTCTTACGCCCCAGTGCTCTGAGCATTTATATTTCCAGCTGGCCCGTGGATGCCTTTGGGTTCATGTTATATGTGTGTGCAGGGGTTGGTGTACACACACACACGATCCCTTGCCGTGTCGGCTGAGAAGACCATACGGACTAGAAGTGAGGACATCCCAGCAGTGACGAGTGCTGACGCTCAGACCCGGCTTCAAACTCCACCCTCCCGTGAAAGGAGCCACGCCTCCTGAGTGGGTGCGGATTCTAGGATTGGGGCAGGGAATATTGCAGGTGGCTTTGGAGCGTATTATTGCCAGAATTCAAGGAAGAGCCCAACACACACACACACACACACACACACACACACGCACACACATGTATGCACACACACATGGACACACGCACGCACTCATGCACGTGCACATGCGCGTGCGCACACACACACACATACACACTGGCAGCACATGTCAAGAGACACAGGAGTCAACTGAAGGGCTCGATGGCCAAGCATGGAACAATTTGAGCAAGAAAATGAAAATAAAGTAGTATTCCATTATAACCCACAGTATGGAATAAATATCCAAAAGTCCATACTGATATAAAAGCAGTATCAACGAGTAACAAAATGGGGGCGGGGAATAGACAAATCTGTGCAGGAAAGTTCAAAATCACTTACGTAGTGTCCCACCGTCAGGGAGGTGGGAAGCGTGTGGGCTGCGCACAGTCAGTCCCTTCTTCTTACGTACGTACAGGAAGGGGCAGCAGAGTGACTTCTCCGTGAAGAGACTTGGAATGAGATGGGCGGTGGAGGTCGGCGTGATCCGTGACAAGCCATGTTGAGGGCGTGGGCCTGGCATGACCCGCGGGGCCTGCGCCTCACCTCTGTCTCCCCCCATGAGCCCATGCCCGGGCTGGCCACGAGAACAACGCCAGGAAAGTCCCAGTTGAGGGGCGCGGTGACCCGTCCTCAGAACTGTCAAGCTCGTCAAAAACAAGGAGCGTAAAGGAGGCTGCCACGCGAGAGGAAACCTAAGGAGATGTGACAATTGGACCCAGCGTGGAGTTGGGACGGGGTTCTGGAACAGAAAAGGGGTACTAGGCAAAGAAGTAAAAGGTTCGGATAAAATATGCCTTTGCTTAACCAAAACCTGTCAACTTGGGCTCATGAATCGTGACCAACGCGCCATAGTAATTAAGACTTTAATAAAAGGGAATTGGGTGTGGGGTGTTGGGAGCTCTCTACGTATCTTTATAATGTTTTTGGCAAATATAAACTTTTCCAAAATGAAAAAAATTATTAAGAAAGTGAAACGCATCATGGTTATGGTTTACAATGTCACAATAATCTGTTTAAGAAACATACTGCAGTGTTTATAACGTGGCGCTGCCACGCCCGGGACCCACCGTGACACGCGTGACCCTGTGCGCGCACCCTACCCGTGGAACAAGGCTGAGCCGCTGAGGCCGGCAACGGCCGCTCTCAACCATCCTTCCACTGCTGTGAGCAAACATTCACGTGAAAACACAGAAACATCGAAAAGGAAAGGGCCACTCACAGAAGAAACGTCCTATTAGGTAATGAATACGCGTATAAAAATGCTCAGCTTCTCACAGCAAAACTGTGGAAAGAATACAGACGACCTTTACTAAGCAAGGTTACTGAGAGATAAGTTGCCGCCAAGCCACATTATCACATGGCACGTGCTCATTATGCAGGTGAAGGCAGAGATACACGCATTGGCATGGAAAGACACTGAAGTCACTTTAAATGAAATAGAGACAGCCTACGAAACAGAGTTTAAAGCATGATGTGACACTCCTAAATGTGTTTGAAGACACGCACGATAGAATATAGCAGACCGAGTTGTTGCCAGGGATTGGGATTGGAATAGGGGGACGCACTTTCGTTTCATGAAGCTTTTCACTTACCATAAAACAAATGGGATTTCATGTGGTAAAATGAAACGGCATTACAGTAGAAAAGATCATGCTTATTGTCGTGTTTTTTTTTTTTTTTTTTTTTTGAGATAGAGTCTCACTTTGTTGCCCAGGCTAGAGTGAGTGCCGTGGCGTCAGCCTAGCTCACGGCAACCTCATACTCCTGGGCTCAAGTGATCCTCCTGCCTCAGCCCCCCGAGTAGCTGGGACTACAGGCATGCGCCACCATGTTGCTAATTTTTTCTGTGTATATATTAGCTGGCCAATTCATTTCTTTCTACTTACAGTAGAGACGGGGTCTCGCTCTTGCTCAAGCTGGTCTAGAACTCCTGACCTCGAGCAATCCGCCCGGCTCGGCCTCCCAGAGTGCTAGGATTACAGGTGTGAGCCACCGCGCCCGGCCCTATTGTGGTATTATTTGTTGCCAAAAGCTGAATAGAAGAGACTTGTGGCACACGCAGCTGCTGCCCGCATCCGTGTTAAACGTCAGACGGCCCCGTGAGCACAGCAGACTTGCGCCGGCGCTGACCTTACTACAGCGAGTGGAGCTGGGACAGACAGCGATGAGAGATGCCCTCAAATACGTGTTGGCAGATAGTTGCACTACGGGGAAGGAGGTGTGGGACCATGGGCGTCTCCCGCAGGACGGCCCTCACCTCTTGGGATAAGAGAAGGTTGTCGTGAGGATGCGGGTGTCGACCACGGTGTGGAGCCCACTTCCGTCCAGGGCACTGGCCTTCAGAGTTTCGTCCTGCACCAGTGGGGAACGCGTCAGAAATGCGTCTTCTCGGATCCCACCCACCACAGCTGGCCGAATCTGCGCCTGGGCCGGGCCGGGCCATCTGCTCTGGCATCCAGGTGATCCGGATGCAGGGGAGTTGAGAAACCACTAAGGGAAAGAGCCTGGAGCAAGCGTAGAAAGCGGTTTGGGTATCTCTTTGGTGCATGTGTGATTATGTACAATATTATTATATTATCATATTATATAATTACATACAATATTATTATTGCATACAATATAGCCATATTATTACATAGATATATTAATACATTTTCTCAACTAAAGAAACAAATCAGTCTATTAAAGAATTGGTTTTATTCCGAAGTCTTACTGAGGGCTATCGATGGAGACCCACGGCCCGGAAGAGCCCTTCAGAGAGCCTCTGCAGACGGCCCCAGCCGGGCGTTGGCACGCAGGTGGTGGAGATTCAGCACCTGCAAAATCACAGCCGGGCTCGGGTGTGAGAGCACACCTGGTTACGGACTGTGGGAGCACACCCACTAGCCCTGCCAGGTGTCATCTGACCTGCGGGGACAGGCAAGGACCAGGCTTATTTGTCTCTTAAGGCAGTGGTCCCCAAAGTTTTTGGAACCAGGGACCAGTTTCATGGAAAATAATTTTTCCATGGACCGGGGTGGGGCATGGCTTTGGGATGATGCAAGCACATTAGATTTATTGTGCACTTTATTTCTATTATTACATTGTAACGGTTGATGAAATAATTACACAACTCAGCGGGACGCAGAATCTAATTCCGCTGCTGGTCTGACGGGAGGTGGAGCTCAGGCGGTGATGGGAGTGGCGGGGAGTGGCTGTAGGTGCAGGTGAAGCTCACTGGCTCACCTGCCGCTCACCTCCTGCTGTGCAGCCCGGTTCCTAACAGGCCTCGGACTGGTCCCAGTCTGGTACCAGGCCAGGGAGTGAGCGCCGTAGTCTTAGGGAACATAGAGACTCGGGCAAGGGATGTGGGGGCCGTATACTCTGTCCTGTTTTGTCTTCAAAGCATCCTTCTGAAGAGCTGCAGGTTGTCACAGAGCCAGGGGCTTGTGAAATTGTCCTGAGAACTGAGCAAATGTGGCTTCACGCAATGTCTGCTTGTCTCACAATGTAAAGACACTCCGTGACCGAAATGTGTCCTCCCTCCTTTGAGTTGAATTAATAGTGGCATTCGTTTATTTTCCTGTGTTCTTCACAAAGATCTTGCAATTTTAATTTTAAAACTAGGGCAAGATGGAATTAAATGCCTTAGTTCAATCCAATGAGAAATGACTTCTTAAGTTTCTTTCTGGAAGGTGAGTGTTCAACATTTAAAAGTAAACGGAGTATACAATAAGTAATCAAAATGATAGAATGATTCTGTCGAGCTGAAGAGAGGTAATGGAATCTGAAATTCTCTCTTAATGGAATCCATTAAGTGACCACAAAAACAGTTCTACCCAAGAACCAGGAATATAAATTCAAGAATACAGATATAAGGAAACTTAATTACCTGTCCACAAAAACTTAAAACACAGATAAACATGCCCAGGGGCCACAGAGCATGCTGGCATTGGCACTGAATCTAGACGCAGAACCAACTGTTTATCCTAAGAATTGCTCTATTAAAGTGACGGTCACATCGCTGACCAAATTATACGTTTGCTTCTCCCCAACTGGGTCGATTTACAGTGGAGAGACTAGTGCCAACTTTCCCTGCCAAGGGTCATTTGGTGCCCGTATTACAAGGCATCCTTTTTCACCAGGACTTTATTGTTCACAAGAATCTATTAAAGCTCTACTGTGTGGAAGGCACTCTACAGATCATTCTATTCATTGTAAACATACACAAGACAGGGTTAACTTCCTCTATAAATTAGCAGTGTAACGTGGAATAAGACACCCACACCACTTACGTATGCCTAAGGAGATAAATGAATGCAAACAGGAATTTAAATAGCAAAAGGAACCAGAGGACGATACATCACTTAAATATAATATGAAGGCTGATGAATGCTAAATGGAAGGCAGGAGCTAAATAAGCACCATTTATTTTGTGGCAGAAACGAAAGTTGGGGTTATTTACATGGTTAAATTTAATGGGCAAAGTATTACCTTATGGTTTTTGCACAGAATAAGCTCTGATACAAACTACATGTGCAGATGCATTACCAGGATACATTGAAAATATTATGTTTGCAAACTTGAGTGTCGATCCTTTTACAGGCGCCTCAGTGCAATCGATATTGTATCTGGAATTACAGTAGGATGTACGATAAGGTCAGAGGTTACACTTGTTCTCAGTGGTGCACTCCGCAGAACTGAAGTGTAATGCTAGTGTACAGTTTGGTAGCTGCACAGTGAAGAACTGAGAGTGATTGCCAACATTTTTTTTTCATGGGATTTCCAATTTCCTGTTAATACTTAAATGTAACTTCAAAGGTAGGGAGCTTAACGGACTCTCTTCTGTTTAATAATTCTCTGAGGGACTGAGCAAGCTTTTGAAACTATCTCAGAGCGGTCATATTTCTGTTCTAAATTAAACACAGGTGATCAAGGTTGATTTGTTTCCCCCATGGTGTGTAAATCATTTCAAAAGCGTATTATTTAGGACATGTGGCTGAGTTTGTATTTTAAGTTCGTGGATCTGACCTCAGTGGACGCCCCACTCAATGTGAACTGCTGCAAAAATGTGTCGAAAGAACACACACAAAATTAATTTCAAACATATTGTCACTGTCACCTAAATTATTAGGATACAATATCATTTAACTTGAGGGATTTCTAGACAGTGTAGCAGGACGCTCAGCTCTGGCTCATTAGATTATTCGCGAACGGCCTTGCTCACTTCTGTAGAGCACAGGTGAGCAGAACGTTCACGCAGCCTCGGGGACGTGAGCAGACAGTTTTCCCTAAAGGCAAGACTTGGCCCGTTTTGCTCACTGCTGTAACTTCAGCATCGATCACAGTATCTGGTACATGGTGAGCACCCAGTTACTGAATGAATGAATGAATTGATGGAAAGATATCCAAAACATGAAGAGTATTGAGCAGCCAGGGAGGTTTTTAATCGCATCAGCCCAAGGACTTGGTCAAGAGCAGGGAAGATACAAGGAGCTCTCCGTGGCTTTGCGGCTCCTCTACATCACCCTCCCCAGTCTCTCTTGTGCTTAGACCGCCGGGGCTCAGCGTGAGTGAGTTCAGGCTGACAGATTTTGGGGCCTTGTCCTTCAAACACCCTCAACAGCCCCTTGAAATGTGAGGTTTATTCTTCCCCCAGCCCAGCCTGTCTCATCCTCACTCCTCAACTTCCGAACAGATTTAATTCTGCAAAGTCTTTGGTTACCTGACCTCACAGGGGATGCCCTGCACCTTAACTCCACTCTTTATATAAGTTCAATTTTCAAAAATTATTTGGAAGACAATATTCCAAAAGCGGAATTCCAATGGTTTTAGAGTTTAGCCAAGTTGGAACATCCAAAAATCCAAGTGATGTACAATTACCTCCTTTCACGCAGTAGCCAAGAAGAGATAATATCTTTGGTTTTCTTAAGACGAACTATCACGGCAACCTGTTTTCAGCTGTTGAACATTCGGTCTAGTGTGGCAGGGAGCACGGGGCCAACAGACCTCTCACCGCCCGGATCGTGTGTGCATTGGGGACAGGGTTCCCGGTGACAAGGCAGGACTCAGCTCATGACGGGGGAGGAGTCCCCTGAGAATGTCATTAGAGGCAGGCCACCGGCCTCTCTGAAGAGAACAGTCCCCCTCAGGGAAGAGGTGGCTTGTTCATGAGAGCCAGGTCTGCACTCTGGACGTTCTAGTTAACACGGAAACGGCTCTGCCATTGATAATGCTGTTACTGTTCCCAGCAGAGCTCACCTCTCTGTGGGGGGCGTCTGCAAGCTCGGAGGGGAACAGACGGGTGATAAAGTCAAAACGTCTGTCTCCGACCGCCTTTCTTGTGGTCCCTAATCCCAAAATAAACGAGCCGAGCATCAGACATAGAAACTATGTCTTCTCTGCGAGCTGCCAGAAAATAGGAAGAAGAGGGGGTGCAGCAGGTGGCAGTGCCCGCAGGGACCAGCCAGCGTGCTATCAATCAACGCTCACGTCCCCCGACCCAGCTCTCCCGCCAGCAGCCGCGGTGGGGAGTGTCTTGCACACCTGGACTCAGGTGGCCTCTCTCCAGCTCAGCGTCACGGCGTCTTCCTCCCCACCCCCAGGCTCTCGGAAGCTGCAGGACGCACCGAGCACAGGTCCCCGGGCCCAGCGAGAGGGGTTGCTTCATTTTTCTCTTTGCTGTGAACCGAGGTGCCTCGCTGGAACTTCGAGGATTAGAACAGCCCATCTGTTGGCTCGCTTCTCGTGGGGAGGCTCCACGGGCTCTCGGCTTAGGGTTTGTCGAGGCTAAAACCGGGACGCTGGCCAGGCGACGGCCGGCCTGGGAGAATCGGCCTCTGGGCTCGTGCAGCCGGCAGCTCCGTGCGTGGGAGTGGCGGGGCTGGGGCCGCCTTTCCCCGCCGCTGTGAGCGCAGGGCTCACTCAGCTCCCTGCGCTGTCAGGTGTCCTTCCAATGTGGCCGTAACCGATGTATGCATGGCCGCCCCCTGGACTTTAAATATCACCTCTGCTACAGACACCTGTGCTCAAATATTCATCACAGCACAGCTCACAACTGCAAAGGCATGGAATCAGCCTCAGTGCCCATCAACCAAGGGTGGATAAAGCAAATACGGCACAGGTGTGCCATGCAGCACTACTCAGCCACAGAAAGGAATGAAATGACGTCATTTGCCACGACTTGGACGGACCCGGAGACCATCATCCCACGTGAGGCATCTTGGGATGGGAAACCAACGCCACATGTCCTCGCTAAGATGCGGGAGCTAAGTGACTGGCGCACGCGGGCACAGAGTGGCAGAAAGGACATTGCAAACCATGCGGGGAAGGCAGAGGGGACTGAGGGACCAAACTCACCTGTCAGGTGCCATGTCCTGTGTTCTGGTGGAAGCACACTGTGAGCCCGACGTCAGCATCGTAGGATTCATCCCTGTAACAAGAACACTTGTACCCCCGCCCCCCTACAATATTTTGAAACAAAAATTATTTTAAAAAAAGAAACAGAAGAGAAAAACAATGATAGGAAGATCCCGTTGGAAGCAGAAGACGAGATCGTGGACGTCGCCGGAGATGTGGGCAGGACGTGAAAGAGGGCGTGAGGAAATCGGGCAGCGTTAAATTAAAAAGGACGATGTGCTTAAAATGAGGAGGGGAGAGCGAGGGCTGGGGGCGGGGTGCACGAGGCGGCAGCAGAAATGGTTGCAGTGAGATTGACCGCAGTCCCTAAGGCGGAAGACTGGAGGAACAGATGCAATAAGACCCTGCTGTAAGGGGGAAAAATGTTCTGAATCAATAACCACAGAGCTACCCCAAGCCATTTGCTGAATTTTTTTTTTTTTTACAGAGTCTCACTCTCTTGCCTGGGCTAGAGTCCCGTGGCATCAGCCTCACTCACAGCAACCTCAAACTCCTGGGCTCAAACAATCCTGCTGCCTCAGCCTCCCACGTAGCTGGGACTACAGGCATGCACCACCATGCCTGGCTAATTTTTTTCTATATATTTTAGTTGGTCAATTAATTTGTTTCTATTTATAGTAGAGACAGGGTCTCGCTCTTGCTCAGGCTGGTCTCGAACTCCTGACCTTGAGCCATCCGCCCGCCTCTGCCTCCCAGAGTGCTAGGATGACAGGTGTGAGCCACTGCGCCCGGCCCATCTACTGAATTTTAAATGAAACAAGGGTTCTGAGGGCTCCCAGGAAAACGAGTTGTTCATATGAGGAAACACGCCGGTCGGGTTTCGGAATTCCCCACAGCCTCGCCGAGGCAAGACCGCATGCCCGCAGCCAGGACACCCAGGTGTGCGGCTGCAGCAGGACGGTGTGGCCTCCCGCTGACTCCTCTCGCCGTCACCTACGGCCCCCAGGATGAGGCCTGTGCCCTTTGGCAGGTGTGTGCAGGGCCCGGCGGTGGCCCTGCGCCCACCCCAGCCCTCTGGGGTTGGCCCCTATGGGCACCGGCCCCTGGTCACTCGCCCAGCGCACAGGCATGCGTTTTGCCCTCGCCCACCCTCTCAGAACACGGCGACGCCTCAGCCCCCGCCGGACCCGCTCTCTGGGGCCCCACGCGGTTGTCATCTCTGAGAGCCCCTCCCTGTGGGCTGTGGGAGAGCCCTCCCTGTGGGCTGCGGGAGAGCCCTCCCTGCGTTCCCTCTGCTGGCCCTCCCACGAACTTGACATCCTGCTAATGTGTCCTGTTTACACGCCTGCCCCCCACTTGCCACGCCACACCACGCGTGTCTCCAGGGCACGGTCCGTGTTAGGTCTGCGTGTCCGTCCCCGGTGTCTGCTGCATGATTCTCCCCAAACACTTACCTGACATCTGTCCAATAAATAATCCAGCACATGGACGTAAATGAACTTGTAACTAGAAGCCCTTTAGGAGGAATACACCCTTTAGTAACTAACTCTGTTTTGCTAGTGAGAATCTTATCTCAACTGCAAGAGGGAGCTCACTCTATATAACACATGCCCGATTCTCTGGGTGCATAGAAACAGTTACTGCGTTACTGTTAAGCTTTCTTACATGGACATATGACATAGAAAATTAAATTCTGGTAGAATTCTGGGTTACATTAGTTTCCTGTGAAGCACGCCTGATTAAAAATTCAGAATGATTCCTCAGAAGTCTTTAAATTGAAAGGTGACATATAGAACGTTTGGCCCGAGTCACTTACCTCACTGCAAAACGTTCTCCTGTGCAAAATTTCTGCCAATGCAGTTGAGAATCTCTCAGAATAAAAAGTGTTGTGACCATCCAGCTAATAATTAATTCACCCAACCTCTGCTGTACATATGCCGTGTGCTGGACGCTGGGTTAGGTGTTGGGAACAAAAACAGAAACGACCCCTTTCATGCAAGATTATGGTGTCATAGAGGAGATATATAACTTGGCAGAAAATTGCAAACCAGTATTATAATTGCTAAACTGTTAAGGTGATTAACAATTAAAAATAGAATACTTTCTTTATGGAGACTCACCATATCCTGGGACTAAAATGATACTTTTGATTAGAACAGAATAATTTGATTACAGGTCACTCATTTCATGTGACTTATATGCCCAGAAACTTTAAACTCTGTCTTGATGCAAGAAAAGTAGAATTTATGAGCTGTGCTTCTAGATCTCTGCAGGCCGATATCCATGCCAGCAGGAGATATCTTAGTAGCTCTACTTCATTTAATAAACTTAGTAATTAAAACTATGGAAACAATGGTGAAATGATTGAAGCCCAAATATAATCAAACCATTCATCCCTTTTTTTTTAAGTGAAAATTAAAGTCTAATGAGGGTATTTTTTTTCTAAAATCTTGCTCAGTATTATAGTTTTGTAGGTGTCCTCGTTGAAATACCAGAGCCACAAATATCTCATTAACATGGAAGCCCTAAATGATACTCTCTAACGAATCAATTCTTATATTTATGTCAATTCAATAAAAGCTTTCACCTCATCAGACATTAGAACCTATCTAGGAAAAACAGGTTTTAAAAAAGCAAAAAAACCTCCTCTGAGAAATAGTTTTTTCTCAATAAGATCACTGGAGCACAGGTTAAAAAGATTGTCTTGACCTTTTATAAAGTGCTCCGAGAAACCAAGTCCAGTCCTAAGATAGGAAGTGTCCCCAGTGAGCGCTTTGAAGAAAGCCAAAGGCAAACTTTGCATCGGGTGAGGGGAGGGGGACAGTGTTTAAATCTACAAGAGTAGAGTACGAGACCTAACACGATAGCTTCATCGTCTAATACCATGTTTCCCTGAAAATAAGACCGACCCATAAAATAAGCCCTAGCAGGATTTCTAAGCATGTGCGCAGTAGAAGCCCCACCCCGAAAATAAGCTTAGTGACGGGCGTGGCCACGCAGCGCGTCTGCACAACCTGTGCATGTCGTCGCAGAGCGGGAAAGAAGACGAGCAGCCCTTCTCATCTGCCCCGTGAGAGCTCTAGTGCTCCACAGGAGAGATTGGGGCCAGTGGTTCTAACGGAAATAGAGTTGCAAGAAATTCAGGATGGGATTCGGGGTTTGGAGAGTGATGATGATGTTGCAGAAGAAGATGACTTAACTATATTTGAATCAACGTAGATTGTTGTACCATACTTACAAAAAAATAACACATCCCCTGAAAATAAGCCCTAGGGTGTCTTTTGGAGGAAAAATAAATATAAGACCCTGTCTTATTTTCAGGGAAACGTGGTACCAGCCTTTTATACAAACAGAACACAAGGGCTGTGGCGTGCGTGCGTGTGTGCATGTGTGTTTGTCCTTCACAAGCTGCCTGCGTGCATTTCAGTGTACACAACAGCATTTCCAAATGGCTGTGCATCCAAGATCAAAATTCATTCCGATGATGTAAGAATCTCTGAATTTAAAAAAAATGCACACTATTGCAGTCTTAGGTTCTCTTGCCAAACGAGTGTCTGATACGGGAACTCGACGGTGCAGCCCTGTCACAGACACGTGGCTTCCTTCCCGGTCACCAGGGCGGAGTGACAGAGGAGAGCCAGGCCCTGGGAAGAGAGCCCTTCCCCTAGTCACCCCCAGACCTGTCCTTAACGTGCTCTTGAGAGCTCTGTCACAGTGAAAAACCGACGCGGTCTTCATGGCAAGATCTCGCAGGGGGAGACGGATGCAGTGTCAACCGAAATTCAGGTTTTTGAGGCAGAAATGGCTTGACTAAGTAAGGTTTCTGGGAACCCAAATGTGAGCGTCGACGCAGCAGGGAGGCTGGGAATGCTCCGGAGGCTTTTACGGGAGAGTCTTGGAGAAGGGAGCTGTCCTTTTCGCTGGCGGGCACGGCACTCGGTCACAGCCGCCGGACACAGATGGCAAAGTACAGGCTGAAATGTCTACCTGCAGGACAGTCACTAAAACGCCATGACTCAGAAATAAATGGGTATGCCAACAATCGGAGGAATTTACGATGAGATTCTTTGCTCAGGGGTAGGATGTCACCGTGCATGGTGAGACCTTCCCAAGGCTGGTGAAGCTGGAAGCCTGTTTGCTTTTAAAGCGAGCTGGCAAAGGTGACCCGCAGGCCACCAGCAGCACTGCCCAGGAAGGCCTAGACTGGGCAGTCGCCAAGGGGCGTTCCATCCAGACCTGAAGAAGGCATGCAGTCTCTTGCTCTATGGCAAACGACATCAGTAGTAATGACGGTGATAGGAAATGTCAACTTTCTAATAGAGAGGTCGCCTGAGCCTGTGACTAGCCTAAGGTATCTCTGCCCATCGACAGCTCCGGGGTAGGAAAGGAGTTTGTGCTGGAGACTCTGAGACAGCCTTGACCAAGGGCGAGGTCAGCCACTGAGGCAGAGCTGAGGGATGACAGCGCAGGGAGGCGGACGGTGGCCAAAGCTTCCCGCTGCTGTCACCTCACACGGTGGCTCCACCTCCGCCCATAGCGACATTAGGTTTGCAGCAGAAACCCTGGGAGCCGCAGGGCGGTGGGGAAACAAGACAAGTGATGCAAATGCGAGGGAGGGAAGGGGGGTGCTGGGTTCATTGGGCCACTGGAACACGTCTCTGGACGGCTCTCTGCCCATCACTACATCAATGGGACAGGAGGGTGTCCAGTCCTGTGATGGTCACCACATCAGTGGACAGGATGGTGTCCAGCCCTGTGACGGTCACCACATCAGTGGACAGGAGGGTGTCCACTCCTGTGATGGTCACCACATCAGTGGACAGGAGGGTGTCCAGCCCTGTGACGGTCACCACATCAGTGGGACAGGAGGGTGTCCAGTCCTGTGATGGTCACCACATCAGTGGACAGGAGGGTGTCCAGCCCTGTGATGGTCACCACATCAGTGGACAGGAGGGTGTCCAGCCCTGTGACGGTCACCACATCAGTGGGACAGGAGGGTGTCCAGCCCTGTGATGGTCACCACATCAGTGGGACAGGAGGGTGTCCAGTCCTGTGATGGTCACTACATCAGTGGACAGGAGGGTGTCCAGTCCTGTGATGGTCACCACATCAGTGGGAAAGGAGGGTGTCCAGTCCTGTGACGGTCACTACATCAGTGGACAGGAGGGTGTCCAGCCCTGTGATGGTCACCACATCAGTGGGACAGGAGGGTGTCCAGTCCTGTGATGGTCACCACATCAGTGGACAGGAGGGTGTCCAGTCCTGTGATGGTCACCACATCAGTGGACAGGAGGGTGTCCAGTCCTGTGATGGTCACCACATCAGTGGGACAGGAGGGTGTCCAGCCCTGTGACGGTCACCACATCAGTGGACAGGAGGGTGTCCAGTCCTGTGATGGTCACCACATCAGTGGGACAGGAGGGTGTCCAGTCCTGTGACGGTCACCACATCAGTGGACAGGAGGGTGTCCAGCCCTGTGACGGTCACCACATCAGTGGACAGGAGGGTGTCCAGCCCTGTGACGGTCACCACATCAGTGGACAGGAGGGTTTCCAGCCCTGTGACGGTCACTACATCAGTGGACAGGAGGGTTTCCAGCCCTGTGATGGTCACCACATCAGTGGACAGGAGGGTTTCCAGCCCTGTGATGGTCACCACATCAGTGGACAGGAGGGTTTCCAGCCCTGTGACGGTCACCACATCAGTGGACAGGAGGGTGTCCAGCCCTGTGACGGTCACCACATCAGTGGACAGGAGGGTGTCCAGCCCTGTGACGGTCACCACATCAGTGGACAGGAGGGTTTCCAGCCCTGTGACGGTCACTACATCAGTGGACAGGAGGGTTTCCAGCCCTGTGATGGTCACCACATCAGTGGACAGGAGGGTTTCCAGCCCTGTGACGGTCACCACATCAGTGGACAGGAGGGTGTCCAGCCCTGTGACGGTCACCACATCAGTGGACAGGAGGGTGTCCAGCCCTGTGACGGTCACCACATCAGTGGGACAGGAGGGTGTGCAGGACACGCACTCATTCCGCAAGTACTGACTGAGCCTTCATTGCCTGCACGGGGGTGAATGTTTGGGTAGGAATGTAACGGCAGTAAGAATATTTTCAATTCCAGGCTTGTAAAATACCAGCACTCATATGATCTAGTTCTGTAAACGGCTGACTCAGGATGGGTCTAGAGTCGCCCACCTGCCCGGGCGTGTGTGATGCACACGCGGGGTCCGAGCCCGGCCTGGCAGGTGCGGTAGGCCCAAGTCGAATCAGCGGGGCTGCGAGCAGCTGTCACAGGATGTTCTCAGACCAGGAGGGCGATCACACACGGGACCTCGTCCTCAGGGGGATCGGCGAGGCAGCGCTGAAGCGGAGAGAAAACTGGGCCGCGGCGGCCACGCTCAGAGCACCGCGCAGGTGCAGGCTGCGGCCCGGGGACGCGAAAGGCAGAGGTCAGAGCGCAACAGAAACGCAAGTGAAGGCAACAGGGAAAGGGTTAAAATCAGGTTTTTGAATGTTCTAGTTACTCGCTGAAGCAAAGCTTATGCTCGGGCGCTGAAAGCGCGCTCTGGGAAAGGCGGTCCGGAGATGGCGGCAGCGGCGGGCCCTGGGAAGGAAGCAAACCCAAACAGCCGCGTTCCAGCCGCCCTGAGGTCACAGGCGAAGGCAGCCCCAGTGTTTCGGGAACCCAGGCAGACGTGCTGAGTCCAGGCCCGCGGTGGACGCACCGACAGCGTGCGGGCTGTGTGCATACGTGACACGTGTCGCGAAGCTGAGAAGTCTGGCCCTCGCGCGGCCAGTTTTCCAAGCAAGATGCAAGACGCTTTTCTTTTGCAGCAGAGAGACAGTTTATCTCTAAATTATCTCTTTCGCTTAAGTAGAATTTTTTTGGGGGACGACTCAGTAATAAAACTAAGGAAATGAGCTGGGTCATTTGTTCTCTTAATGGGCGCCATTAATAAAGGCTCCGTAGGACTGAATCTTTTTCTTCGCTATGTGATATCAAGGCAGTTTCATTATCCACCACAAAATGTGCTAATAAATCCCTGGGTTGACAAGTCACTAAATTATGCAACTGTTGTGACAGCACACTGCTTTTCTTTTTTAAATTTCACAAAGTAAGAGTGATTAATGGAGGCTTCACACATTTTATACAAAGGGGAAGCTATTTGTGTTAGAATCAACAATAATACTATTTACCTATTTTTAATAGGTAAATACATGGGCCTCTCTCTGGAACTATATAGAGACCCGCCTGATGCAATGCCCTGAGGGGTTTCCATGAACTCTCTCTCTCTCTCTTCCACCTCACCCGAGGGGGATGCTAAGATTTCCACCTGCTCTAACATTCTATAGCTCTCTTTTTAATAGAACAGGGAAGTGATTGTTCCGATGTGCGTAGCAATAGAACACCCAACCCTGCTGAATGCATTTTAAAGACTTTTCTCAAGGAAGCATATATCAGTAAGAAATTAACATAAAATCAATCAAGTGGAGAAACCTTATCATCATTCTTCAATTATGCTTTGAGAAAGATAACTTAATTATCACAAGTGATTCTAGCTTTTCAATAAACAGGACTAAAGGTATCATTTGTTATAAGCAAAGTATGGCGCAATCTAGGATACACCTGCCAATTTTGTTTTCCTAACTTAATCTTAGTTGTATTTTATCATTTCCCCTCTTAGCCACTTGGAATTAACTCATTTGGCCTTAGGTATTGGCCCATGCTGATCAGAATTGCATGAATATAAATTTTACTGAGAAGTAACTTTTAAAAATAAAAAACAGAGAGATGCATAGGCTATACTCTACTCCTCCCCGTCCTCTTCCTAACAACGCCTATATTGCTTATTCTTATCATTGTAGCCATTAAAAGTACAAATCCACGAAATAGTGCGTGTGGTTTTTCAGAATAGTGGCCACAAGTTCAGTCCTGACCAAACAGAATGATGAATAATTCCCTATAGGGATAAGATAAGGTCTTTGACTTGTGATCACGCCACCTAAATATTTTCATGCACGCTGTGCTATCTTCATAGTAAAATAATTAGCATCCTGTTGTTTATTTCTCAAGAAAACAAATCTGCAGCATAATATGTAGCTCTGACATAATTGTAGGCACGAAAGTGGATGGATTAGTCCTCGTCACACTCCAGTGCAATGGCAAACTATTTCAGAATGTGCTACCGTCCCCTCTTGATTACTAGATTTTATAAATAACGTATTTTATAAGTATGATTTGTTGTGATGCTGTATCTAATGTAATGCTATAAAACAAATTGATTCCGACCATTGTACAAACATGCCTGACAGCTTGAAATGTTAATCCAGAGCACTCAGCCACGTGATGGATTTGGAGACATGGAGGTGACGTTATCGAGTCATGATTTTTTATGAAATGCATTATGAATAGAGAAATAGGCCATTTCTTATAACAGAATTGCCATTTTTAATGGCATATACTGATTTTATTCTCTGAAATTTCTGCTTGACTGACTATTCTAATCATTGCAATTTACCACTAGTTGTCAGTTGATGAGTTTAATCTTAAGTAAATTTTAGGTCTTACAGTTGCCTTGTTTATTGGGAGTGCACGTGGTGTTTGAAGGTTCCTGACAACACAGGAGCCTCAGAAAGTGACAAAAACGAGAGGACCTGGTGCCTGAGTGGGGGACGTGGCGGGAGTGCTGGCGCGTGTCCGTGGCCCGCCTCGGGCAGCGGGAGAGCCCTGTCTGTTGTCTCCTCGTGCTCATTCTCCGGACTTGGCTAATCAAGCTCCCAGCAGGAGACGGAAGGTCAGCTCCCTGCTCCCCGCCGGGCACACACCTGGTGGACACTCAGCCCCGCCCCCTACACCTGCGTTCACAGGGGGACAGCAGGTCAACTGCCCCTCCCCACTGAAACCGTGGTGTGGGGAGCAGTTTTTCCTTTGTGTTTTGCTGGAGCAGGGGGGACCTGCAGTGGGGTTTCCTGATGGTGGGTGCCCTTCGTCGGGGAGCAGGCTGTCTTGGGAGCTGTCGTCTGTGTCTGCCGGTGGCCCCTGGCTGGCGGCTCTGCAGCACCCTATGTGGGCTGTGCAGGGGCCACCGGGAAGCCAGGAAACCCAGAGCAGCCGTACCTCGAGAACAGAGGTCCCACAGAGGCCTCCTTCTTCCCACCCTTAGGGGCTGTGTCCCCCAGTGGTGCTGTGTCCAGAATCCTGCTCATTAGAGGGGACCCGGGAGAAACGGGGCTGCTGACCTTTGGTGGGAACAGAAGTCCCTTCTGCCATGTTTAAATTAAGGGGTGAGGACATCAGCAAAGGACAAAGGCTAGAGAGGAGACGGGTGGGTGGCAGGCTGCCCTGAAGTCACCCCTGCTGTGGGGAGGGGACCCACAGGGGCTGACCGGGGCCTCACGCCCTGCAGGGACAGTTCCTCCAGCCAGGTGTGGTGGCGAAGGACATCCCAGTGGCTTAGTCCAGGACGGCCCTTCTGCTGGGTGTCAACGACAGTCAGCAAGCAATAGGGAATGCTTGAGCATGCCGTATCTGGATGTTCTAGGGAAGCATTCCAGTGACCAGAGGATGCACGCGAACGTTAACTCTGAAAAGGATATTGATGAAAAATAGAGTCTTCACTGATTTTCTATGTCACAATATCTGGAGCGTGCAAGCTCTGTTGGGTCACCCGTTCGGAGAAAGTGACTGCTGGATGCAGAAGAGCAGCAACGTGGGAGAATGGAGCAGAGTGGGGCTCTCGGACCAGGAGCCCTGTCCCCTCCCCCACTGTGGGATCCGGCCTTGGCACAGGGCCATGCTAAGCGCTCGGTGGCCACACTGTGACCTCATTCCGAGGTGCGGAGGCGGCGAGGTGCGGAGGCGGCGAGGGGATTTTCTCTGGGGTCTGCTGTCCTCCTCTCAGCCCTTGGGTTCCAGGCCCTCGGCATGACCCTCCGTCTGTCTCACCTGGGTTGGCAGGTATTGTCAGATCTGACCCACGCGGTGAGCCGGAGACGGCCGGCGTGCGAGCGCCCTTGGGAAGCCCTGACCGGTTAGCATAAGGTTGGTTGGCCAACGAGGTCTGCCAAAAACTGTAATTGCTTGGAAAATTGTTTCACCAGGTAGCATCTGGCCTTTGTGAATATGAATATATTGTTTTTCAGTGAACTTCAATGTGGGCCAAGAATATTTTGAAATATTTAGGAAAAAAAAATGCATTAAAAGGATTTTATGAAATTTTTGGTTTTCCGGACAAATGTAAAACTGGGCATACGAGTTGTTACAGAGAACTTTCCATTGGCTGTATACGTATAGGTGTGACTTAATTAATAAAAATAAGTACACTGTTTAGTATATGGAAACCATATCACAATTAGCATAGGAAAAACAGACTAGATCTTTTTCATCTAGGCCGAAAGTCACTGGAATTCTAGGGAAGCGTAACCCTGCGTATGAGACTCTCGTCCATGGCGTGCCTTGGCCCTTCGGGTCCAGCCCTCGAGGATGATGGGAGTTCTCGGCGAGTGACAGGCCAGGCAGGTGAGCCACAGTGAGACTGTGAGAGTCGTAATGGTTCTTTCTGATTTGCACCCATTTCTACGCATATCACACTGAATAGAGACGGTAGGGTGAGCAGAAATGCTAAAATATTCCTCTCCCAAATTGCCTCCTTAGAAACTGTTGGACAAAAAATAATAAATTTCTTAATAGTTGCAGTACAAATGCAATTAAAATACTTTGAATTCTCAGAAATAACATAATCTAGTTTACTGTAGGTAGATTAAGAAGGGAGCCCTTTCTAGACAGAAAGTTGTTATTTTCTAATTCATCTGAGGAATCCGAGTTTCAGTTTTAGTTCCCATTGCAGCCAATGGCTCGGGCCATTGTCGTCCTGTGTGAGCTGGGACTCAAATTTGATTAGGCTGACCCCACCGTGCATCCCCGTTGGAGAAAGAACATTCGGGACGATAAGAGACGCTACTGAAACAGGAAACAGGGTCACCAAATCCTAATTCACTTTGGACACATCAGACACACAGCAAATCTGACTGGGAAGCGGGCATAATTTGTTATCAGAAAATGCAATAATGTGGCCTGTTGCCCTGGGAACTTACAGCGGAAAGACGATAATCACTGTAGATCTCTCAGTGGCCAAAAGGCACAGGGTACGGGTTCAGTAGCCATTTCTCGTAAAGACTCTGAGTAAAATAGGAGGCTGGCATGAGCTGGATAAAGACGGACAGTCAACAGGGAACATGGGATCAGGGCCTCTCTCGGGGCCACTCGCTGGGGCCACCTGCAGGTCTCCGGAGTTGAACTGCCCGGGGGGTTCAATCCAGCATCTCTGCAGCACCCTTGACAAAGCTGTGCCCACGGTGGGACCCGGCCCCATGGGGAGGGCGGGACGTGGGTTAGGATGGGCCGGTGGCTCCACGTTTCAGGATGGGCCGGGTCCATGCAGGTTTCCCACCAGAAAGTGAGGAGATCTGGAAGTCAGGGGGACCGGAGGACAGGGGACGAGACTCTGGTTTTGTTGGAAGGCTGGAGCCCTGGGTACCGAGAGGGCCACCCCTGGGCTGAGCCACGGGAGTACCGTGGCCGCCAGCCGCCCCTGCCCCCAGCAGGTAGCCCTGGGGAGGGAGGAGGGACGCCTGGGAGGGGCGGAGGGCAGCGAGAGTGGGCAGCGGCCCGGGCACCTGCCCTGGGGTCTCATGACAGGTGGCCGTGTGACCCGTGGTCTGGGGCTGTGGCTGGTGGGTGCAGCCCTCTCTCCTCTTCCTCAGTCCCTTCCAAGGCAAGCCGACTAAAGCAGTCACAGAAGCCCAGAGGTGGCTCTGCTCACCTGCCGTGAATGCGACGCAGGTCGGTGGGGAGATTCGCTGGGCGCTGTGCTGAGGGGGAGAGGCCGGGAGCTTCCACGCTCCGGGAAGCAGGACTGTGCTGGCTGCCCTCCGGAGAGGAGGGTCCCGTCTGTGGCTCTGCCTGTGGGCGGTGGCACCAGCACCGCCACTCCCGGTCAGCCTGGGGGCCGGGCCGGTCGTGGAGCTGGTGCTGACGTCCGGCCAGATCCCACAGTGGTGGCAGAACGTGGACAGGGCGTTCAGCCCCGTGGTCCCCAGGCAGGTTCTCCCGCGAGTGGAGCGAGCTCCCCGTGCACCCAGAGAGGCGGGACGGGCTGCACCGACAGACCCGGCCGGGCGCTCTTTCTGCCCCTTTCAGCCCCGGGGCCAAAAATAGTTAAAAATCAGGACTTCTGACCAACGACACTTTGTGTCTCCTCACGTTGTGACTGCAATGCCATTCGTCTTGGGACAGATGCCTTTGTATTTGCATATGAGATTTTCTGATGTTTGTCTAGCCGATTCATTGAGTCGGAAAAATGATATTTTCCTGCAAAGACTAGGAATGTAACCCCATGTCTCAGCCAATAAATAACCATAAATCCAACTTTATTCTAAATCTAGTCCAACGTAGGGCGTATATATGACTGCCAACTCCGACCAGCCACAGTTAATGCAAAACAAAACCACCTTGCACGGAAAACAACTTTCTAAATGAAAAATGGATGCATCCATCATTGCAATTCATCAGGACTAATATTCACGTCCTTGACTGTTTTATGCGAGAAAAACTAAACGCTGCTTGGGTGAGCGGATTATTTCGCTTACGTGCTGTCTGATTTGAGAAAACTCTGCACTTTGCCCTTCGGAATAATCCTCTTTTCAAACTTTATCACTGAGCACGAAAGACAGTGTTCCTTGCGTAGGAGTCACCCGAGCAGACAGACGTACAGGCCCTTTCCGGTGAGTGCGATCGCTCTGCAGAGGAAGGGCACGGAAAGAACAACGCGGGGGAAAAAACCCAGGTCTCTGCAAGGACGTCTCCCATTTTCCACGGAGCCGTCGCCAGTGCCGCACCCCGGAGCTGCGTGGACCGCAGCGAGAGATCCGGGGCTGGGGCACTGCCCGAGGTGGCCCCGCCTGAGCCCAGGGGAGCCTGTTCCCGAGGAGGACACTGGGGGTCCATCCCTCCTCCTCCCTCCCCCGCCCTCCCCGCCCCCGCCCCTCGGCCCAGGCCCAGGCTCAGCTGTGCCTGTCTGTCTCCCTCCTGGGCCCCTAGCCCCCAGGCGGGGCGTGTCTGGCAGGTCCTCTCGAGTCCGAAACACAAGTCTCCTTTCTCAAGCTCGGTGCGGCCTGAGATATGAAGTGCCTGGGTCCCCCTCGTTTTTCACTTCTGTATGTTTATAACCGTGTGAGTGTGTTGAGTTTCTACTACATAAACGGACATGCTCGTGAACTCTTCTTGTTCTAGTAATTTCGTAGTTGACCCTCTTGGATTTCTAAGTGGGAAATCGTGACTGCAAATAATGATTGTCTCTTCCCCCCCCCCCCCCGGGCTCTGACTTGCTTCCCCCACTGTATGTACAAGCGTCTGAGTTTCCAGAGGAATAGCCCTAAACACGGGCCGTTTATGGGATTCTCTGGGCATTCACGACCTTCACAGGGATGTGTTCCATGCAGCGCCTTGCAAATTTTGTTCTGTGGTGTCCCTGGATGCCCGGAACAAGCAAACAAACATAAAGTTCTGAAAAAAATAATCTGGGGATTTACAACATGAGATGTTGTATACATTGCACTAATATAATACATTCTATATAACGTGGTATACATGTTATAATCTGAATACAATATTTCAGTTAAGGATAGTGTGATACGACGTGCACACAAGTGCCCCCTGTTTAAGTCTGTGCACTGGTGAGTTTTTGCACGTGTGTGTGGGACAGCTCAGCGGCCAACCCCCTCCCACCCGCCGCGATTCGCCCACAGGGCGCACCCACGTCGGCCTGGCGGCTGTCCCCGTGTTTCTGTCCCCTCCAGAGAGCCGCAGTGAAAAGCGCTGTCGGACTCTGTCCCTGACTCCCTTCACCCAGCTCTGTGACCTGGAGACCTACCCACACCGCCCGGGAGCCAGGAGTCTGTGTGTGTTCACTGCCGAGTGACAGCCCTCGTGGGGACCGCTCAGAAGTCATAACTTATCCGGCCGTCTGTGCGGCACTGGGTGTTTGGCGATTACGAACTCGGCCCAGATAAACCGTTGCGTGGACGTAAGTTTTCATTGCTCTTGGATAAAAAGGCTGCGCAGCGAGAATGTCGGATCCTACGGTAAGTGTGCGTTTAGCTTTATCAGAAACCGCAAAGCTTCTCTCTCTTTCTTTTTTTCTTTATTGCATTCCCGCCGAGAAACGCGTGGGCCTCCGGCTGCTCCACCTAGACGCACCCTCGCTTGGCCAGTTGTCTGCCGGCGGCTGGCGGCAGGTGCGCGGCGACTCCTTCCTGCGCCTTCAGTCTGCCTTCCTCCGTTCACTGGTGGTGCCGGGCCTTTCCACTGTCTCTGTCGGCTTTTCGCACATCTTCAGTAAATTGTCTAGACCTTTTGTCCATTTGCGTTGTTTGTCTTACCTTTTTTAAATTATAAAAGCTCCCCTGTATGTTTTGGAATTAAGACCTTTATCAGGCAGGAGTCTGTGGGTATTTTTACCCAGTCTGCAACTTATCTTTCATATGTTTACTGAACTTTTATTAGGAAATAGTTTAAATGTGCAGAAAAGTCCAGCCGGCAGGACGCTGTTAACGCATGTTTTACGTCTTCCATTTCTCTACTTCGTGCCAGTCTCCCCACTTCCCGTAGGACGGAGATGAACGTCGAAACCCAACATGTACAGCTGCGGCTATGTCAAGTTTCCGATTACTCGGATATTTTTTGTTTTACACGATGTTCTGGACTTTTCTTTGGTGCATAAATGTCAACGAATTTTACAACATTATTAATGATCCGCTTCATTAATTGGGACAAACCAGCATCTCTGCCATGCTTTGCCCTGGGTCCCTCTTGCGTCCTTAACATCCTCATTCCCACGTGGGGGCCTTTCTTGGCGAAGGCTGGGTGCGGGCGGACCCCACGGGCACAGGCGCCGCGGCGGAGCCCAGAGAAAGCCAGGGAATCTCCACGCACGGCTTTGCTCTCTCCGAAAGGAAGGCCCGGTGTGGATCTCACAGCAGGACGCACGGCTGTGAACATTTTATTTTTTGTGTATTTTCAGAAAAGTCTCAAGATGAAACGTCGTATCTAAGAAAGGAATTTCCCGGTGGGCATGGCTCCTGGGCGGGAGGGTCGGTGGCGAGATGCTCAGGGCCGTCTCAGGTCCGCCTGCAAGTGACTGTCCTGCGGCGCGGGCTGGGCGTGAGCGGGGCTGCTCCTGGTGGCGCCGTTGCCCGCCCGTTGAGAGCCGCTGGCGTGTCTGCAAACACGGGCTGCCTCAGGGCCGTTGGAAGCGATTTTCCTGTGCGCAGGTGACTTCTCGGAATCCAGTGTCACGGGAAAGCTGAGATAGCAATTTTTCCTGTCCTTCGTGCTCTCTTTCTCTTTCTTTTACTGACGTAATAGATAGAATACCTGAGCTATTTACCAAAAACGTTGGCTCATTAGATTTTTTGCTGCTGAAAATAAACCTCGTGGGGTTGGTGAAAATCAGACCATTAGCTAAAACTGGACACTGCTCTGACTGTAATTATTGCTAATTATTATCTTGACTTTATCTGTCTTATTAATTGTACGATGGTACGAATCCCGTAGGACCTTGAGTGCTTTGTGCATGGAGGACTTGATATCAAAGGAGACGGAGCCTGTGGATTTGGCAAGTGGGCAGCACGTGGTGCTTGCTGAGCAGGTGTCACCTCCACTTCCCCGAATGTGAGTCTCCTAGACTGTGTCCGAGGATCTTGGCTAAGGAGAAAAGGGGTTAGAAACACAGAGCCAGTGGGGGGATTCCCAGTTTAATGAGGAGAGAGGAGTTTGTGGACAGTCACAAAACAATCCAAGCAAGGTCCTCGACCAAAGAGAAATGAAACCGCATGCGGAGCTCAAAGAATCGGAGAGTCATGTGTGAGCTGGGCAGGCATGCCTCTGCGGAAAAAATCAGTTTGGGGACATTTCTCGAGGAATGGGAGGGTTTTACAGGTCGGAGTTGGGGCACGGAGCGGTGGGTTCCAGGTGAGGGAGCAGCATGAGCAAGGTGAGACAGGGCAAACCGTGCGATGACCTGGGCTCGGCTCACCTGTCATAAGTCACGGGGGGGGGGGGGGAGGAAACGGACAAAAGGACAAAAAGGCAAAATGAGCCGGCACATCTGTCCCCATAGCGCACAGGTGGGAACCACCCCGTGCCTGGCACACACGGGCCACGCAGGTTCACGCTTTGGAAAGACACTCTGAAGGGCGGTCCAGCTGGGAAAGGCGTGATGCCGCGGGTCAGCGTCCCCCACCTGTGCGTCCCAGGTGAGCGTTTGTAAGAAGAGGGGTCGGCACCAGGTCTGCGAGAACACTTCCTGCGGCGCATTTCTGTACTTGCCCAGACTCACCGTGACTCAGTGCACTCACATGGCATCCACCTAGTTGTCTAAGTCAAAAACTTGGAAATTATTAGTGTTGTAAATAATGTACATCCTGAGTTGACCTTCTCTCCAGCCATGTCTGCAGCCCACCTGTCTTGCATCTGCTCTCTTCCCCATAGATAACCCTGAGGTGCACCGGGCCGCCTGCGTTTCTGTCTAGACTCTGACAACCGCCCCTTGTCATCTCTCTGCTCAGTCACCATGACAACCACCGCTTGTCATCTCTCTGCTCAGTCACCATGACAACCGCCGCTTGTCATCTCTCTGCTCAGTCACCATGACAACCGCCGCTTGTCATCTCTCTGCTCAGTCACCATGACAACCGCCGCTTGTCTTCTCTCTGCTCAGTCACCATGACAACCGCCGCTTGTCATCTCTCTGCTCAGTCACCATGACAACCACCCCTTGTCATCTCTCTGCTCAGTCACCATGACAACCGCCCCTTGTCATCTCTCTGCCCCCTGGCACCCCTCGGGGCCTGCTTTCCCCACGCCATAGCTCGAGTGGTCGTGGTTGGAAGGTCGTCAGAAAGGCTGCACCGTTCCGGGAAGCTCTCTAGTGTCTCCCTCGTTGACATCGGCTGGAATGTAACCTGGGCTTGCGGCTGGGACACCGTCCCCTCCTGGGAGAAAGGAGGTCCCGGTGCGCCCCCTCCTGTCTCCCGGGGCCATGCCCCGTGGTGGCCCCGACACATGGCTCTGGGCAGCCCAGCGCCGTGACCACCAGGTGACTCTGACAGCTTCCGGGGTCTGCTTACCTCCACTTTGCGCTCACACTAGGCTTTATCCTCCTGCCGTGGTCTTTATCTGCAAGACGGGTAATATATTTGACTCATGTGACTCCATTTCATCTTATTTCTCAATTTGGGTTTGCTCAGAATCATCTACTGGGAACTCCCAACCCACAATAACCATGTGTGAGATTATTTATGGCTGGATTTCTAATAGTGGCATTGAGGGTACAAAGGTTAGCTTGTACCCACATTTCAAATTATTACAGTTTTGAAAGGATATAAATATTTTTCCTCTTCTGGATAATGGCCCCAAACCGTCATCCATTCTCAGAAAGTTTTAGAAGAGACATTTTTTAAAATCAAAGCCTTATAGCACTTTATCAGAAAATCGTATTTCCAGTGAGAATTTTATCTCCACGTCAAATAAAACCAACAAAGATTTACTAATCACCTCCTAAGTGCCTTTATGATATATTATAGTCATTTTAAGAATTCAGAGAAAATTCAAGAACACCCCTGCTGAGGAAAAGCTTATAATCGATTTTGAGAAACAAGATATAAATGCATGATGAGTGAAATAACAAAGTCCTGCAACATCCGTTTTTAAACTTATTGTCACATAAATTCCTTTGATGTTCATTGCTTCAACAGAGCCAATGGGGTGGCTGGGGGGACTTAAGGAAGGAAACGAGGATCACAGTATAAAGACACACAGAGGAGGAAGAGCAGCACCCAGGCAGGTGGCTGGGCCCGGGTACCTGGGTGGAGGTGGAGGAGACTAGGGCATGTTCGTGGGGTAGAAAGCGAACCCCACTGGGATTGTCCCACATGGCCACACGGTCAAAAATGGGCAGAGAATGGACTCTCTTCCTTGCTCATCTGCAGAACCGGAAGGAAGTATGGAAATCTTAGGAGAACATCCCCCACAGCTCAAAATAGTGACTTTCTGGGTCTGACATGGGTGAGTCCTGTGGCTCCCAGTGGCAGATATAGTCCCTTCACCCAACATTGTGTCCCCCCGGCCCAGAATGTTTGGGACCATGGTGAGACAAAGCCTCTGGCAGGTGCAAGAGAATACCAGCAAATGCAAGTCATTTAATATTTAGAAACAAAGACATCAACAATCTATTTAACTAGGAGAATCTCGTGTTCAAGCCCAGTGCTAGGCAAATATAAGCGGATTTCTTTGCAAGGGTAGAAAGGAGTTAGGAGGCGGATACAGCATTCAGCAATTCATCACATGATGCAAACATCTTGCCCATCCTGACGACGCATGCTCACAGGTGCTAGCCGTGCTATTGCGAAAATCCAAGATGAGGAGGTGCAGTTCCACGGGTGAAATACTAGCCAGGGAAAGTGTGAGAAGGGTCTGGGAGGCTGGCGATCGCACACCTGTGCACTTTGGCACGTGCACAAAGCGGAAGGAGCATCAACATCACCAAACAACACATCTCTTACTGGGAGGAGGAGTTGAAATAATTTCCCCCAATGTGGAGATTTTGAAAATACTTTTCTAGATGTTTCTTTTAATCAAATTCAAAGATGAGTGGGTTTCTCCTGTATTTGTTTCTTCTCTGGGGCTTAGAAGCACACGGTTGATCAAACTGTCAGTTCACGCCTGTCTCTGTCATCCACCCAGGGACCCTAACTGGATTCGTTATTTGATTTTTCAGTTTGGAAATTTCTGATTTGTTTCCTTATATCTTCCATTTCCTGCCTGAGAATTTTAATGTCTTCGCTGAGACTTTGCTGCTTTTTCACCGTTTCAGTCATGGTCGTGAGGCTTCTGGAAGCATCTTCAGGGTGGCTGCTTCCAGATCTCCGTGGGAACTCCCCGCACGGCTGTGGTTGCCGTCGCCGACTGCCTGTCCTCCTCCACCCACTTGCGACCTTCCTGCTTCTTGGTGTGACCCGCGGCTTGCTGTCGAGCCGCACCTTTCTGGTGCAACGTCTAGACTCTGGATCTTGCCTTCCCCATGTGGCCCTCTGCTTGCTTGGGGGCATCTCTCTGTGGAAGCCCAAGTCCCACGGGACCCCTGCAGATGGGGGAGGCAGCATTTGGGATCGTCGTGGCCGGGGGCAGTGGCTGTGGTCTCGTGGTCTTCTGCCTCGGTGGGCTGCTCCTTTCTCCCGGCAAGGCTTTCTTTGTGCCTCTGGGATTTTGAGGTTTCTGGCATCTTCTGCTCTGAGTCTGGGAAGACCTAGGTCTCACGGTGCTGCCGTTCTTGGGTCCTGGGGCTGCCAGCCCATCCTTTTGTGTTTGTTTGCCACCCGATGTTCAAGGTTACTGGTCGTGCTTAGTGAAAAGCATAGGGAGAAGTGTGCACAGCCCAGCTTCCCAGAGCGAAAGCCCTCCTTTAAAAAAAATTTTTTTTACATTGCATTTTTAACCCTGGAGAATCAGGGTCCTGAGAATATTATGGCTGAAGGACCGGGAATGCCCAGACGGGGCCTCGGGCCAGTCACTGCTTTGACCCATGTCCTGTAGAACCAGACACAAACCTGAAAAGGGAAGAACACCACTGGTCTGCCGTGGGCTGTCGCCCTGTAACCGTGACAACCGTAGAATTAGTCATGGTTACAAACGGGGATATCCAAGCTGAGAGTTATAAAAACACAGTGCTAAAATAATTAAAATTATATAATCTGAAATATTTGTTTAAAAGAGAAAAATACATATTCATGTAAATTAAGACAAAATAAAAATGTTTCTTCAGAGTAGTATCTGAATATTACACACGTAAGCACAATTATATTCCTGTTACATATTCCCTTCATTTAAAAAGTCTTTGTCTTTATCTAGACTAACACTATATTGTTAGCATTTTGATAAATTATTTTTCAATATTTTAAATAATTTTTTTTAAAAAATCTACCTTCCTTTCAAAGTTATGTATTATGGCCACACAATTTTTATATTTCCAATACTTTGAATCAACTGTAGTTTAAAAATCATACTTGCATTCTAGGTGCTGGGTACTAAGTATACTTAGAGCAAATATGCTGAGGGAGGACTTTTTCAATTCTACACTTTTTACATTAAAATGTTGAGTTTTTGGTGGCCAAATATTTTGGCTCCATTCTAAGCACCTTTGTTTGCCTCTAATTTTTTTAAGGCAAAATGCATCAAATAAATTATCTCTAGTTATAATTTTTGAATATTTCATTAAACTTACTGCAAAATCATAGGCCTTCTGAATGTTATCTCATTTAGTACAGAGTAGATATACACCAAATTTAATTTTTCTAATTAAAAAAATGGGGACTCTAGCAAATGACTCTTTCTGGGTAGATACAGCCTGAAGCCCAATTATGGAATTTCAAAATTAGATCTTCTCCAGGGTTTATGCCATTGTCGTGTGGTTTGCTCTATATCGCCATTGCCGGGAGAGACTTCACTGTGACCCCGTTGCCATGGTGAAAATTTGGGGGCATATTATTTCTTGAATATTCGACTAAAGGCTACCAACTAACTGAACAAAATGGCAGGTACCCTTAGAGCACTCCTTTAAAAAAAATGTTCAAAATTGTAGGATAATTACATTGATTTACAAAGTAAATTCTTTAAAAGCTCCAACATTTCTAAAATTTGTTTTGGTGACGGGCAAAAAGAGAAAGCACAACCGCCACTCCAAAGTGATTTTCACATCACCTTTGTCACAAAAACACTGCGATGCAGTTGCTTGGGTGTGTGTATCTCTGTGCGTGTTAATTGTAACAACCACAACTTCTAGATCAATTGCCAGACTATGGCAACTTGTTTGTACACAATTATAAATTGTATGTTCTGCAACAATTTCAAGTAAACCTCTGATACACGTGTTTCCATTTTAGCAAGAACGCTTGCTAAAACACCCGGCCCCTCTGTGTCAGCAGCTGCCATCTCCAAGGCTGTGACAGGTACCCGCATCTCTGCGTCTCTAACTGTCAAGGGCAGGAAGCGAAGCTGAGCTACTCCTGCACCCCTGTGTGTTTCTTGCACTTGTTCCTGTGAGTTGGAATTTGAGATCCAGGTCATCATACTTGTCATTACACTCTCTTTCCTTGTGGCGAATATATTCATATTTTTTGCTTTATAATCGCAGCTTCCATATTTATTCCTACTTACTCAATGCTCAGTTCATTCCGAGGTCACGAATAGTCACCTTACACTAGAACCTCGCTACTTCAAATTTGCTTGTTATGCATTGTGCTGGATTTAGGCTGGCCTCGAGTCATTTGATGGGTGGAATATTTAATTGAACAATAACCACGTGGGTCCCTTTTACTTTTCTCTGGGGTTACGAAACATCACTTCCTGAGCGTGTCAGGGAGGCTGACGCCGCTCGTGAGGTTCCACCTGGGAGCGCTGAGCCCCCCGCCCATCTTCCCTTTTGGCCGCACACCTGAGCGAGCGCGCCGGGAACCTGGCTGTGCCTGCGATGTTCAGACCTTAGCGTGTGTGAGGTCTTGCCCACGGGTGAGGCCAGCCTCACCTGCCCTGCAGTCCCCAGAAGTCCCCACGTGTTGAGCGCCCAGGCTCGGTCTGGACCTCAGAGCCACCTCCGGTGGGGTGGGCGTGCCCAGATCTCTGTGGACAACCAGGGCACTGTGAATGCGGATTTCCCGATTCAAGCACGCCTCCGTCAATGCTCTGCAGCCGTGAGTGAACCTGCTGTGGTGTGTCTGCAAGGCGTCCAGAGTGCTGTGACCCTCTCCTGTCGAGGGGCCGTCTGGGGCCTGGACTGACCACTGAGACGGTCCCACAAGGCGGGACGCAGCCCGGGTGACGCTGCAATGCTTCTGGACTGCCGAGAAGCTGTCCTGGCAAGACCAGGGAGTGTCCGGTCACAGCCAGGCAACCACCCCAGGCCCAGCCGAACTCTGACTGTGACCTCGCTGAGGAACCTGAGTGAGTGGAACCTGAGCGGCTGGGCCCTGCAGCCCCCAGGTGGCCAGCAGAACAGGCGGCGGTGCGTGGCCCAGCGCTGTGTGGGCTTGTCTGTTACGCAGCCAGCACTACTTTTTTCACTTGAGCATAGATTTTTTAAAAATTTTAAAAATTTTTCTAAAGTCAGAGATATTCATCAAAATATCTCTTTGCGATATTTTGCATTTCATTTTATTTGGCATTTTTGTCCATTTGGCATTTTATCCTTTTTTTTTTGGCATTTCATTTCCTTTCTCGCAATTGCTGACGTCCTTACTTTTCCCGTTTATTTCCTGCATTTGGAGATTTTCAGGTTTCCCTCCAGTGCTGACCCTTTCTGTCCAGAGGGCTGGGGTCCCGGTTCCCCCGAGGCTGTGAGTTTCTTGCGGATCTCATGCGGTGCTCCGACCCTCACGCCCCTCGAGGTTCCCCCTCCTCCGCGGCTGCCCCCGGACAGGCGCTCCCGGCCCCCACGGGGCTCAGTGTCCGCACGTCACTGAAAACGCTGTGCAAAGACTGTGCGCTGTCTGCCGACTGACCGGCTGCACAGCTGCCCAGGACAGACTCCGCTCTTTCCCTACAGCTCGCGACGCCGTCGCCCGCACATCTGCTTCTCCGCTCGGTTATCCCCGGCTCCCGGTCAGAACGTGCGTGCACGCAGCAGAGTGACCCCGGCTTCCCCGGACTCTGTCCCTGTGTCCTGAGCACTGCCCGGCTGGCTGCACTGCCTCAAGAAAAGTACTTGTTACGTTGCATTTTTAAATTTTATTTTCACTTCTTTCCATTCAGGATACTACGGGGGGGCACGCATTTTGGTTACATGTAACGTGCTTGCCTCACGCAAGCCGGCGCTGCAGGCGTGCCCCGCCCCGATACGGGGTGCTCTGCTTTTGAATAAATTGAATTTTGTTTCCCTTAGAACAGGCTTGTGTTCTTTCCTGTTTACTTTGTTTTTCTTTATTTCCACTAGGCCGCTCCTTAGGAGTTGACACCCACCAACGGGGCGGGGGAGGGGGAGTCATCTCCCTGCTCACCCTCCCATCCCCCTGCTCACCCTCCCATCTCCCTGCTCACCCTCCCATCCCCCTGCTCACCCTCCCATCCCCCTTATCACCCTCCCATCCCCCTGCTCACCCTCCCATCCCCCTGCTCACCCTCCCATCTCCCTGCTCACCCTCCCATCCTCCTGCACACCCTCCCATCTCCCTGCTCTCCCTCTCATCCCCCTGCTCACCCTCCCATCCCCCTGCACACCGTCCCATCTCCCTGCTCTCCCTCCCATCTCCCTGCTCACCCTCCCATCCCCCTGCTCTCCCTCCCATCCCCCTGTTCACCCTCCCATCCCCCTGCTCACCCTCCCATCTCCCTGCTCTCCCTCCCATCTCCCTGCTCACCCTCCCATCCCCCTGCTCACCCTCCCATCCCCCTGCTCACCCTCCCATCCCCCTGCTCACCCTCCCATCCCCCTGCTCTCCCTCCCATCTCCCTGCTCACCCTCCCATCTCCCTGCTCTCCCTCCCATCCCCCTGCTCTCCCTCCCATCTCCCTGCTCTCCCTCCCATCTCCCTGCTCACCCTCCATTCCCCTGCTCACCCTCCCATCCCCCTGCTCACCCTCCCATCCCCCTGCTCACCCTCCCATCCCCCTGCTCACACTGCCATCCCCCTGCTCACCCTCCCATCCCCCTGCTCACCCTCCCATCCCCCTGCTCACCCTCCCATCTCCCTGCTCTCCCTCCCATCTCCCTGCTCACCCTCCCATCCCCCTGCTCTCCCTCCCATCCCCCTGCTCTCCCTCCCATCTCCCTGCTCTCCCTCCCATCTCCCTGCTCACCCTCCCATCCCCCTGCTCACCCTCCCATCCCCCTGCTCACCCTCCCATCCCCCTGCTCACCCTGCCATCCCCCTGCTCACCCTCCCATCCCCCTGCTCACCCTCCCATCCCCCTGCTCACCCTCCCATCTCCCTGCTCTCCCTCCCATCTCCCTGCTCACCCTCCCATCTCCCTGCTCTCCCTCCCATCCCCCTGCTCACCCTCCCATCTCCCTGCTCACCCTCCCATCCCCCTGCTCTCCCTCCCATCTCCCTGCTCACCCTCCCATCCCCCTGCTCACCCTCCCATCTCCCTGCTCTCCCTCCCATCCCCCTGCTCACCCTCCCATCTCCCTGCTCACCCTCCCATCCCCCTGCTCTCCCTCCCATCTCCCTGCTCACCCTCCCATCCCCCTGCTCACCCTCCCATCCCCCTGCACACCCTCCCATCTCCCTGCTCACCCTCCCATCTCCCTGCACACCCTCCCATCTCCCTGCTCTCCCTCTCATCTCCCTGCTCACCCTCCCATTCCCCTGCTCTCCCTCCCATCCCCCTGCTCACCCTCCCATCCCCCTGCTCACCCTCCCATCCCCCTGCTCACCCTCCCATCCCCCTGCTCACCCTCCCATCTCCCTGCTCTCCCTCCCATCTCCCTGCTCACCCTCCCATCTCCCTGCTCTCCCTCCCATCCCCCTGCTCTCCCTCCCATCTCCCTGCTCTCCCTCCCATCTCCCTGCTCATCCTCCCATCCCCCTGCTCACCCTCCCATCCCCCTGCTCACCCTCCCATCCCCCTGCTCACCCTCCCATCTCCCTGCTCTCCCTCCCATCTCCCTGCTCTCCCTCCCATCCCCCTGCTCACCCTCCCATCCCCCTGCTCTCCCTCCCATCTCCCTGCTCACCCTCCCATCCCCCTGCTCTCCCTCCCATCTCCCTGCTCACCCTCCCATCTCCCTGCTCACCCTCCCATCTCCCTGCTCACCCTCCCATCCCCCTGCACACCCTCCCATCCCCCTGCACACCCTCCCATCTCCCTGCTCTCCCTCTCATCCCCCTGCTCACCCTCCCATCCCCCTGCACACCCTCCCATCTCCCTGCTCTCCCTCCCATCTCCCTGCTCACCCTCCCATCCCCCTGCTCACCCTCCCATCCCCCTGCTCACCCTCTCATCCCCCTGCTCACCCTCCCATCTCCCTGCTCTCCCTCCCATCTCCCTGCTCACCCTCCCATCCCCCTGCTCACCCTCCCATCCCCCTGCTCACCCTCCCATCCCCCTGCTCACCCTCCCATCCCCCTGCTCTCCCTCCCATCCCCCTGCTCACCCTCCCATCTCCCTGCTCTCCCTCCCATCCCCCTGCTCTCCCTCCCATCTCCCTGCTCTCCCTCCCATCTCCCTGCTCACCCTCCCATCCCCCTGCTCACCCTCCCATCCCCCTGCTCACCCTCCCATCCCCCTGCTCACCCTCCCATCCCCCTGCTCACACTGCCATCCCCCTGCTCACCCTCCCATCCCCCTGCTCACCCTCCCATCCCCCTGCTCACCCTCCCATCCCCCTGCTCTCCCTCCCATGTCCCTGCTCACCCTCCCATCCCCCTGCTCTCCCTCCCATCCCCCTGCTCTCCCTCCCATCTCCCTGCTCTCCCTCCCATCTCCCTGCTCACCCTCCCATCCCCCTGCTCACCCTCCCATCCCCCTGCTCACCCTCCCATCCCCCTGCTCACCCTCCCATCCCCCTGCTCACCCTGCCATCCCCCTGCTCACCCTCCCATCCCCCTGCTCACCCTCCCATCCCCCTGCTCACCCTCCCATCTCCCTGCTCTCCCTCCCATCTCCCTGCTCACCCTCCCATCTCCCTGCTCTCCCTCCCATCCCCCTGCTCACCCTCCCATCTCCCTGCTCACCCTCCCATCCCCCTGCTCTCCCTCCCATCTCCCTGCTCACCCTCCCATCCCCCTGCTCACCCTCCCATCTCCCTGCTCTCCCTCCCATCTCCCTGCTCACCCTCCCATCTCCCTGCACTCCCTCCCATCCCCCTGCTCACCCTCCCATCTCCCTGCTCACCCTCCCATCCCCCTGCTCTCCCTCCCATCTCCCTGCTCACCCTCCCATCCCCCTGCTCACCCTCCCATCCCCCTGCACACCCTCCCATCTCCCTGCTCACCCTCCCATCTCCCTGCACACCCTCCCATCTCCCTGCTCTCCCTCTCATCTCCCTGCTCACCCTCCCATTCCCCTGCTCTCCCTCCCATCCCCCTGCTCACCCTCCCATCCCCCTGCTCACCCTCCCATCCCCCTGCTCACCCTCCCATCCCCCTGCTCACCCTCCCATCTCCCTGCTCTCCCTCCCATTTCCCTGCTCACCCTCCCATCTCCCTGCTCTCCCTCCCATCCCCCTGCTCTCCCTCCCATCTCCCTGCTCTCCCTCCCATCTCCCTGCTCATCCTCCCATCCCCCTGCTCACCCTTCCATCCTCCTGCTCACCCTCCCATCCCCCTGCTCACCCTCCCATCTCCCTGCTCTCCCTCCCATCTCCCTGCTCTCCCTCCCATCCCCCTGCTCACCCTCCCATCCCCCTGCTCTCCCTCCCATCTCCCTGCTCACCCTCCCATCCCCCTGCTCTCCCTCCCATCTCCCTGCTCACCCTCCCATCTCCCTGCTCACCCTCCCATCCCCCTGCTCACCCTTCCATCCCCCTGACCTCCCTCCCATCTCCCTGCTCACCCTCCCATCCCCCTGCTCTCCCTCCCATCTCCCTGCTCACCCTCCCATCCCCCTGCTCACCCTCCCATCCCCCTGCTCACCCTCCCATCCCCCTGCTCTCCCTCCCATCTCCCTGCTCACCCTCCCATCTCCCTGCTCTCCCTCCCATCCCCCTGCTCTCCCTCCCATCTCCCTGCTCTCCCTCCCATCTCCCTGCTCGCCCTCCCATCCCCCTGCTCACCCTCCCATCCCCCTGCTCACCCTCCCATCCCCCTGCTCACCCTCCCATCCCCCTGCTCACACTGCCATCCCCCTGCTCACCCTCCCATCCCCCTGCTCACCCTCCCATCCCCCTGCTCACCCTCCCATCTCCCTGCTCTCCCTCCCATCTCCCTGCTCACCCTCCCATCCCCCTGCTCTCCCTCCCATCCCCCTGCTCTCCCTCCCATCTCCCTGCTCTCCCTCCCATCTCCCTGCTCACCCTCCCATCCCCCTGCTCACCCTCCCATCCCCCTGCTCACCCTCCCATCCCCCTGCTCACCCTCCCATCCCCCTGCTCACCCTGCCATCCCCCTGCTCACCCTCCCATCCCCCAGCTCACCCTCCCATCCCCCTGCTCACCCTCCCATCTCCCTGCTCTCCCTCCCATCTCCCTGCTCACCCTCCCATCTCCCTGCTCTCCCTCCCATCCCCCTGCTCACCCTCCCATCTCCCTGCTCACCCTCCCATCCCCCTGCTCTCCCTCCCATCTCCCTGCTCACCCTCCCATCCCCCTGCTCACCCTCCCATCTCCCTGCTCTCCCTCCCATCTCCCTGCTCACCCTCCCATCTCCCTGCACTCCCTCCCATCCCCCTGCTCACCCTCCCATCTCCCTGCTCACCCTCCCATCCCCCTGCTCTCCCTCCCATCTCCCTGCTCACCCTCCCATCCCCCTGCTCACCCTCCCATCCCCCTGCACACCCTCCCATCTCCCTGCTCACCCTCCCATCTCCCTGCACACCCTCCCATCTCCCTGCTCTCCCTCTCATCTCCCTGCTCACCCTCCCATTCCCCTGCTCTCCCTCCCATCCCCCTGCTCACCCTCCCATCCCCCTGCTCACCCTCCCATCCCCCTGCTCACCCTCCCATCCCCCTGCTCACCCTCCCATCTCCCTGCTCTCCCTCCCATTTCCCTGCTCACCCTCCCATCTCCCTGCTCTCCCTCCCATCCCCCTGCTCTCCCTCCCATCTCCCTGCTCTCCCTCCCATCTCCCTGCTCATCCTCCCATCCCCCTGCTCACCCTTCCATCCTCCTGCTCACCCTCCCATCCCCCTGCTCACCCTCCCATCTCCCTGCTCTCCCTCCCATCTCCCTGCTCTCCCTCCCATCCCCCTGCTCACCCTCCCATCCCCCTGCTCTCCCTCCCATCTCCCTGCTCACCCTCCCATCCCCCTGCTCTCCCTCCCATCTCCCTGCTCACCCTCCCATCTCCCTGCTCACCCTCCCATCCCCCTGCTCACCCTTCCATCCCCCTGACCTCCCTCCCATCTCCCTGCTCACCCTCCCATCCCCCTGCTCTCCCTCCCATCTCCCTGCTCACCCTCCCATCTCCCTGCTCACCCTCCCATCCCCCTGCTCTCCCTCCCATCCCCCTGCTCTCCCTCCCATCTTCCTGCTCTCCCTCCCATCTCCCTGCTCTCCCTCCCATCTCCCTGCTCTCCCTCCCATCCCCCTGCTCACCCTCCCATCTTCCTGCTCTCCCTCCCATCCCCCTGCTCACCCTCCCATCCCCCTGCTCTCCCTCCCATCCCCCTGCTCTCCCTCCCATCTCCCTGCTCTCCCTCCCATCTCCCTGCTCTCCCTCCCATCTCCCTGCTCTCCCTTCCATCTCCCTGCTCTCCCTCCTATCTCCCTGCTCTCCCTCCCATCTCCCTGCTCTCCCTCCCATCTCCCTGCTCTCCCTTCCATCTCCCTGCTCTCCCTCCCATCTCCCTGCTCTCCCTCCCATCCCACTGCTCTCCCTCCCATCCCCCTGCTCTCCCTCCCATCTCCCTGCTCTCCCTCCCATCTCCTTGCTCTCCCTCCCATCTCCCTGCTCTCCCTCCCATCCCCCTGCTCACCCTCCCATCCTCCTGCTCTCCCTCCCATCTCCTTGCTCTCCCTCCCATCTCCCTGCTCTCCCTCCCATCTCCCTGCTCTCCCTCCCATCTCCCTGCTCTCCCTTCCATCTCCCTGCTCTCCCTCCCATCTCCCTGCTCTCCCTCCCATCCCACTGCTCTCCCTCCCATCCCCCTGCTCTCCCTCCCATCTCCCTGCTCTCCCTCCCATCTCCCTGCTCTCCCTCCCATCTCCCTGCTCTCCCTCCCATCTCCCTGCTCTCCCTCCCATCTCCCTGCTCTCCCTTCCATCTCCCTGCTCTCCCTCCTATCTCCCTGCTCTCCCTCCCATCCCCCTGCTCACCCTCCCATCCCCCTGCTCTCCCTCCCATCTCCCTGCTCATCCTCCCATCCCCCTGCTCTCCCTCCCATCTCCCTGGTCTCCCTTCCATCTCCCTGCTCTCCCTCCCAGAGGTGGTGGAGGAGGTCATCCCCTGCTCTCCCTCCCAGAGGAGGTGGAGGAGGTCATCCCCCTGCTCTCCCTCCCAGAGGGTGTTGTCGTGGGCACTCTCTCCTGGGTTCAGGGCGGGTCTGAGGAGGCACAGCCCAGGGCCACTGGGTTTTTTTTTGTGTTTCTTCGCCACTAAACGGAACTTATTCTTCGCCACTAAATGGAACTTATTGTTTTGATGAGATTACTTTAACCCTTGCATCGTGTGTCCTTATCGGCATGTTGGGGGACGTTCCTGCCTCCCCCTGGCCACCCCAAATCCTGCTGCTGGCCGGCACGGGGGCACCAGGCCTTCGTTGGGGTGCCCTAACACAGGGGAGGAGGGAAGCAGGGAAACAGAGTCCCGCAGTGTCTCTGGGATTGGTCAGCGCAGCCGGCGTGGGGGCCGCCCAGCCCCTCTTCAGCCCTGACGCCCCCTTCCCGGCGTGGGTTTGGGTCTGGGGCTGGGGCTCTCTCTCAGATGGCGGGAGTCCCAGCACTGTCGCGAGTCCTCGCTCTTTCCCGTGCAGCCGCCCATGTCCCACCGGAAGGCAGGGAAAGGTGGACTGATGGAAACTAACTGCGCCGTTCAGCTCAGACGTCTCCATGTTGATTTAAAATGCTGATTTAAATGACCATGTCTAAAACAAGTCTTTAATATGTTCTCCCCATTTAACTATCCTTCCAGCTCTCACTGTTCTACCTACCTATTTGCCTGCCTGCCTAAATCTATCTAAATTCATCAATATCTATAGGTATGGAAGCACATTCCTCCGCCTCTCTCCCTCTCTGAGGAACTTTTTTGCAAAGTACCAAGGCGCTCTATTTTCCAGCCGTCTGGGACAGCCCGCAGTTGCAATGTCCCCCTGACCGCGGGTGCAGGTGCCCTTGGCCGGCGTCCCACTGCGAGCCGGCACTGCCCCCTGCTGACCCTGCTGCAGCACTGCGCCTTGTGCCGCAGGTGTGAATGTTGTAGAGGGTAGAAATGGAATCGGCGGGAGGTTTGCTTTCCTGAAGGGCTCGAACCTGGGCTCTTCCTTGGAGGTTTACAGCTGCGTGTTTCAGCTGGAGTTCCAGACTCAGCGCAGTGCCAGAGGGCTCTGTGTCCTTTTAGATTTTGTTAAGGAATATTGAAAACGCCTGTGGCTAATATTTGACTTTTTTTTTTCTTTTTAATAAAACAGTTTGTATAGAAATTGGTTGCAAGAAGCCATATAATATCATATTCAGGAACGTGGGTCTGGAACCAGATGCACCGGGTCTGACCTACTGTTGCACCGCTGACATTGTTATAATCTTACACCGGTTACAGAATCCCTCCTGTTCCTGCTCTCTCACAGGTAACAGAAACGCTGATGGCAAACTTACCTTGCAAGGATTCTGGGGGATTCAATGTGATCAGAAACATGAACAGCCTGGACAGAATCCACAATCAGTGGGTACTAGCTACAACTCCTATTAATGCCTTCGGGCATCTGTTTAAGTCATCTGGCCAGGCCAGGTGGCCCGGGAGGGGCAGGGAGGGGGACATTCCTGAGTGTGTGTCGTGCACTGCCGGCCTGAGGCCTCCGGGCCTCCCGGCTCCAGCTGCTCCTGTCAGGTGGATGCAGGAGGCCGGAAGGACGCAGGTGTCCTGGAAGCAGAGAGACCAGATGCTGGTCACCTCCTTACGTGGGAGTGAAAAGGGGAACGGTGAAAACACAAGGCCCGGTTCAATGAGGCAAGGGGGAAGTGAAGGGCTGGTTAGGAAAGGGCGTGTCTCTCAGGAAGGTCTCTCTGGGAAGCCTTGGGGCCACGGAGGAACTCCAGCTTCCCTGAGCCCATCGCATGGAAAACCACATAGAAAGGAGAGAGAGAGAGAGAGAGAGACAGAGAGACAGAGACAGAGAGACAGAGACAGAGACAGAGAGACAGAGACAGAGACAGAGAGACAGAGATAGAGAGACAGAGAGAGACAGAGAGACAGAGAGAGACAGAGACAGAGAGACAGAGAGAGAAGGCACAGGGAGAGACCCACGGCCTCGCTGCGCTGGCCCTGGCTGCCTGGCCGTCCCCGGGCAGCTCTGGACACGGAGGGGAGGAGCCTCGGCAAGGACTTTGCTCAGCCACATCAAAAACATCAAAAACGGCGACCCCCCCAGACCCGCCAGGGACGGCGCTGGCTGAGCCAGTCACCGCCAGGGCCTGAAGCGTCACCTCGAAGTCCCCGTGCTGGTTTTGCCTCACGGCGGTTGGAGGTTGCTCCAGGGCGGCAGAGCAGCCCCTAAGCGACCGTTTGCCAGCATGTCAACTTTAAGCGCTGCCAGGGCCAAACCCCACCAAGGAGCAGTGCAAGAGGACCTTCAGGAAAGCTGCGACTCGACAGTCTTCCCCTTTGGCGGCAGTGACTGTCCGGCCTGGCTCAGGTCTGTCCTCTCTTTGAGGCCCTTTCCAGTCCTGAAAATGTGTTTGGAAAAGAGTGTTATTCCTGTCCCACGCGAGTGTTGGTGGCTTCGGTGGCTTCAGACACCCTACTTGGTGCCGTGTTGAGCTGCCCGGCGAGGCCGCGAGGGCAGAGGCAGGCGAGGCGTGGCAGGTGCAGCCGTGGTGCCCTGGAGCGTGATCTTGTTTGAGCCCCTGCAGTGAGTGTGGCCCGATTCAGACGGGGTCTTTGCAGCTGTGAGTGAGTTAAGGGGAGGTGGTGCTCGAGAAGGTGGGCCCCGAGCCCACGATGGGTGTCTTTGCGGAAAGACATGGACAGGCAAGTGAAGCCACCTGGTGGCAGAAGCAGGGCCCAGATTCCGAGTCTGCACGGCCGGGAGCACCGAGCGCACCTGTAGCGCCACGGGCTGGGGGGACCGGGGAAGGGTCCTCCAGAGCCTGCCGTGGGGGCCTGGTCCTGCCAACGCCTGGTTTCAGATTTCTGGCCTCCAGAACGGTGAGAGGATAATTTTCAGGTGTTTGCAGCCACCCAGTTCATAGAGATTTGCTATTGGCAGAAACGAATGCACTTTAGAAAACTAACAGAAGCAGCAAATACAGCTTCCACTGATGAAGGCAATGGGTCGATGGAGAATCAGTGGGTGGATCAGAATCTTAGTTTCCATGACAATGACCAGAAGCAGACACCGCCCAGGAGCTGCGGGAGCAGTGGGGGCGGCCGGGCGGAGCTGAGTTTTGGTGGGACACGTGTCTGGCCGGTGGGTGAGAGCCGGCACCTGGGGCCGCGTCCCTCCCCAGGCTCTGGGCGCTGTGCCCCAAGCCCTCCCCACAAGCCCTGCCGCTGCTGCCGCGAGAGTTTGCAGAGAGAGTCCGCACTCTTCCCTCACTCAGGGAAGGGGTTGCCGTGGGTCCATCTCTTCCTTGGGCAGGACGATTGTCTTCCACGTTTTCCCCCCTGTGTTTCTTACGGTGCAGGACATCTATGGACTTAGGAAAATTTTCCATGTGCTCCCAACACCCGATGAAAGTGAAAAGTAAGATGCCTCTCGAGAGCTCTCGACCCCTAAACGTCACTGTTTCCTTGACTGTCAAAAACTGATATGCCCTAAAACCCCCTTTTTCCCGTGTAAAAATGCTCCTCCCCACCCAGTCATTGCAAATGGCACGAGAACAAGAGACAAGGGGTTTGTTCCAGAATAGCCGAGACCAGAACATTTAAAATATCTTAGAGCAATAATAATGCGTGTCAGCCTCAGTTTCCCCCGAGTGGGGGTGCCTGCCACAGCACACGCTGCAACGTGGGAGGTACCAGTGGCAGTTAATCTGTTGTCTTCCTATTTTAGTTATGGGTTATAATTTAACTTTTGAAAATTATGGATATTTAACTCTCTTAAATCTTCGAAGTAAGTTCCTCAAGGATAGGAATAGAAAGAAAGAAAACTGAGAGATTTTCCTGAGTGCTCGTGTTTTCTGCCTCTGTCATTGGAGAAGTGAGGGTGGGTCAGACCTTGCAGGCGGCTGCCGGCATTCTTGCAAACGCAAGCGTCTGAACGCAAGTTCCTGTCACCTTTCTCCAGAACCGTTGAGCGCAGCGTCCTTCATGGGTACGTTCTTCCCTACAAGAAGCGGCGGTTTTCAGTCACTTTCTCTAACAAGTCGGGTGGATTTTACTGCAGCTTAATGTGTGCTTTTATCGTATGCTGCTCAGGTGAGTTTAGTCTCTAGCTCGAGGAGCTTGGGAGCGTCCGATCGGCTTCCAGCGTTGAGGACTCGCTGCGGACTTTCCGACGAGCCCTGTGCCACACGCAGCCGGGTCCGCCCCCGTGCACGGTGTGTGTGTGGGGCGTGTGGAGGTCGGTCTCTAAGAGGAGTCAAGCTCAGCACATCCCTCTCCTGTCCTCAGGTGGAGACCAGGACCCTGCGGTTGGATGTGGCTGCACAGACATGTCCTTAAACTAAAGGAAGTGTGACCCCCGCACGTGACATTGCCTCGTCTCTCCTGCAGGGCCCTCGGCCTCTTCCGTCCCCCGCCCGAGGTCCAGCCGCCGTCCCCGAGGTCCGCGCTCACGCAGCTCTCTGCCTCCACTCCGGCCCCGTCTGCGCGCAGCCGTCGGACGCCTTTCACGGCAAAACCCTTGCGAGTTTGTTCGCTTAGAAGTTCCCGGAGACTGGGGACTTTCCCCGACTCTTAGAGAAAAATCCAAACTGTTTGCAAGCTTTGAGACCCAGTGATGTGGGCTCTCCGCCTTTCTGACCTGCCGTGGCTGCGCTCAGCCTGGCTGGCTCGTCCCCTCGGGGGCCGGGAGGTCCCTGCAGGAGAACGTCCCCCCTCCTCCTGCCGCATCTGCGTTTCGGCTGGTCTCTAGTTCCCAGAAGGGCAGGCGCCGACCACACGGCGCAGCGCAAAGCAGGGGCCCCTCGCCCTGTCCCCTGTCCCTCACCACAGCCCGGAGAGACGGAGCCGCGGTGTTTGCTGCGTGTGCCGTCGCTTACTGCTTAGGTGTTTATTGTCACCCTGCGTTTCCCAGCTCCTTCCCTCTGAGACTTTCCTGTCTAGATAAAAAAGCCTCTTTGCTCAGTGTCTCGAGTTAAATGCACGAGTATTTAATGTTAACCCTGGAAGGAACCTTTAATCCTGGAAGGATTCATGCTTTTGGAGATGATGTGATACTGTCCAAGGAACATCTCGCAGAGAGTCAGAAAACCTGGGATCAGATCTCACCTCTGTATGTTAGCTCCAGTCTCTTTGTCTTTAAAGTAATTCTATCTGCCTCATAGAATTCTTGTGAAATGAACTGATATGAGAAACCACTCAGTCTAATGTTTCATACATGCTATACATTCAAAAATAAATGGTTACTGTCTATGTTGTACTCTAACACACATTTTACGTGTGTTAAATACACGCCACGGTGTCGTAAACACGCGACAAGCACAGAATCACCCCGACCTGCTCCGTCCAGGGAGTTGCTCTCTTTGGACAAGTTTAGACATGTTCAAGGATGTATTGTCGTCATTGAAATTCCAGGAATTTATCATAATACTGTATTCAGATAAGTAAAATAAACAAGTATGTGGTATTGTTTTGATGGGCTACAGTTGTAAGCATTAAAACTAGATTAGTGGCTGGCAACCGGTGACGAGAGAAGACGGTTTCTATCCCTGGCAGAATTCTTGAGAAGAAAATCAACTCTCAGCATTCTGAGCTCTAATTGTGTTTGTGTCAGTATTTTCTCTCTCCGGCGACTTCCCTTAAATATGCCATCTGACGTGCATGGCAAGGTCCCTGAGCATTAGGGAATCATGACCTATTCGTCCGAGGTTGAGAGATCACTGAATTTCCTGACCCTCACAGGGAGAGGCTTTTAATCTATTTTTCTTTTTGTAAGGCATGCATTCCACGGTTTGGAAGCAGTGGGTCTTCCTGAGAATTTTCCTATTGTTGTGTCAGGGGAAAGAAAACAGGCACCGGACATCATGCTACAGAGAAACAGCAACGTGGCTGTTTCCATGGAAACTGACAGGTGGATCCTTGCACACCGAAGAATGGAGGGGTGAGTGGTCAGCGTCCATTTCCCCAGCGCGGCCGAAGGTCGCCGCGCGAGCCCCGCTGGCGGGCGCAGCAGAGGCAGCCCCGCGGGTCGTGGCCATCGACATCCGCCGCGGGTGCCGTGGGCGCGGCCGGGAGCCGCCACACGGTCGCTCTCGAGGAGGGCGCGGTCCACGCCGGGGGGCAGGGCTCTATGGCTGGAAGCCCACACCTTCAAATGATTAATAGTTCAGCGTTTATTGAACTTCGTGTGCAAAGGATCAATAATAAACAGAGAAGAGAAAGCTCTCCCTGTAACAGACTCAAAGACGGCAAGATTCCAATAGCACTTTCTACGCTGGACTTTATTCGTTTTAATTTTAAAGAAGAGCAGGGTAAAATGCAGCGTGGTAACTGTGGAGCGTTCCTGTGAAACGGTCCCGTGTGTCTTATTGAGAGAAGTCTGTGGGGTTTTCTGGAATTTTAATTAGGCCCCTAAAGTGCAGTGATGAGCATTGATTCTCAGACTTTTCAGTTCCGTTCACACGGGCATGGCTGTGCTGCCGCGCACCTGCTGGAGGTGCCGAGGGGGCACTGGAGACGCTGGGGAGAGAAACAAAAAGGTGGAGAGGCTACCTGGCCACCTACGCTCGCGGAGATAGACTGCAGTGTTTACAGCTAATTGGTTGTTTTTCTTATCGCTGTCTTCTTTTTTTTAATTCCCAAACATTCCGTGTTTGTTACACTGTTGGTGGGAATGTAAATGAGCACAACCACTATGGAGAGCAGTGAGGAGGGTCCTCAGAAAACTGAAAACAGACCCACTGGTGACACATCCAAGGGAGGGAATTCAGGACGTTGAAGAGATGCTTGCACTCCCATGTTTAACACGGCACTAGTCACGACAGCCAAGGCTTGGAAGCAGCCCAAGTGTCCGTCTACGGATGAATAGATAAAGAAACTATGGTAGATATACACAATGGAATATTATACAGCCATAAAAAAGGACGGAACCCAGCCATTTGCGACAACATGGAAGGCAATGAAGAATATTATGTGGAGTGAAATAAGCCAGGCACAGAAGACGAATCTCACATGTTCTCACTCATGCGTGGGAGCTAAATATTAATAGCAATTGATCTCACAGAGGCAGAGAGTAGAATGATGGTGAGCAGAGGCTGGGAAGGGTAGTGGGGAGGGGAGGATAAAGTGGGGACGGCTAACGGGTACAAAAATATAGTTAAGGCTGGGCGGGGTGGCTCATGCCTGTATTCCTAGCACTCTGGGAGGCCGAGGTGGGAGGATCATTTGAGCTCAGGAGTTCGAGACCAGCCTGAGGAAAAATCGAGACCCCATCTCTACCAAAAATAGAAAAAATTAGCCGGGCATGGTGGTGCATGCCTATAGTCCCAGCTACTCGGAGGCTGAGGCAAGAGGATCGCTTGAGCCCAGGAGATTGAGGTTGCTGTGAGCTAGGCTGACGCCACGGCACTCTAGCCTGGGCAATGGAGTGAGACTCTGTCTCAAAAGAAAAAAAAATGAAAAAAAATTATAGTTAGATAGAATGAACAATATTTGAGAGCACAGCTAAGTAACTATAGTCAACAATAAGTTAGAATATACTTTAAAATAACTAGAAAAGTAGAACTGGAATGTTCCTAACACAAAGAAATGATAAATGCCCGAGGTGCTGGCTTCCCCGATTACTCTGATTTGATTAGTTTACATTCTATGCCTGTTATCAAGACATCACACGTACCCTGTAAATATAAACTATTAGTGCCCATAATAATCATGTTTTTTTTTTTTTAAATTAATGTCAACAATGAAAAGCTACACTACATCCGGTAATGGCTCTCTAATTTCCCATTCAAGAGACAATTTTTACTCTCGGCTTGTCAATACTGTTGGACGATCACATTTTTGGCAGGTGAGTGGTCGTCACGGAAAATCCAGCCCTGAGCTCCACACCAGAAGACGACTGGGTGCCAGGCCTGAGCTACCCCACACCTCTGCCCTCACTCAAGCTTGCAAGGTAGGTCACTACATCTAACTGCTACCACCTTTAAATGAGAGCGGCTGCCTCGCACCCTCCCTCTTAGGGCGACTGGGGGTTTCCCACGAGAGGCTTTTCGGTGGTGCCTGGAAAGTCCCCGCAACCCGCACGTGAGGCCTTCGAGCGTCCCGGCCGGGCTCGGCTCCACTCCCTGCAGACCGCCGGGACGGAACCCCAATGTCCCGCGATCCTCGGGGAACAGAGGAGCTCCTGGGCCAGCCCTCGCAGTCTGAAATGTGACCGAGCGTGTAATTTGACGTGGCTGTGGCCGGGGGGCGTTTGAAGACACGGGTTTTCTCCCGGTGTTTGCGTCCCTGCTCCGCCGCACTGGCCGCCCCATCGCGTGGGTGTGGAGCTCCCGCCCTGGCTAAACAGGCGCAGATCTGGGGGCAGACACGGCAAGCCTGCTGGCCGTCATCCTGCAAGACCTGGTGGCTCCTTAGAGGAGGGAGAGACTGGGCTGCTCACATATCGCTCTCGGTCCGCGGTGACAAAGAGCAGTGGTGTGGACGCCAGAGTCGGTCTCTTCGTGGTCCAGCGGGGCTGCCAGGGAAGGTGTGGGTTCAGCAGGGCGGCGTCGCGAGTCACTGGCCGGCCGGGAAGGGCCAAGAGCTCAGCTCCGCAGCTGGGGATTCCAAGGACGAGACAGAGACCCGGCACAGGGCTCGTCCCCACACAAGTGGCGGGTGTGAGGACCGCTGTCTGCTCAGCCGCCAGGAAACTGAACTCGAGGAATACTCCACCAACGCCAACACTGAAAGGTGAAAGCAGCTCCACCCTAGAAGCTCAGGAGGAACCCCGAACAGCACATGACTTGCTGATCTAGCCAGAAGGGTCTTTTACAAATCCTGAGTCAATCGCATCAAATGCGGTAAGACGTGACCTGCAGGCAGTAGGAGCAGAAACCCACGCTGGGGAGGAGGCGGGGACGGGAACGGGTGCAGGCGAGGAGGGAAAAGGCTTCCTGGGGAGGGAATGGAGCAGGTGGCCAACCATGGGGTTAACCTTGATTGACATCCGCGATGCCACAGGTGAGCCCCATGGATGCCAGTGTAGCTAGTTCCATGGGTCTAATTAGAGAACCAGAAATTAACCTTAAAATATAGTAATATAAGGGTATGGTGCATGATTAAGGAGACACAGAATTGAAAAGCCGTAATATTATTTTTAAAGCATGAGTGTAACTTACTGTGTCCAAGGCCAAGGCTGGATTCTCAGGTCCACACAAGTGCTACCCATGGCACAGACCTGTGCCGATTAACCTTCCGGCTGCAGCACTTACGACGCTTTGGCAAACGTGTTCTTCTACCCCCAGTTGTTTGTGCCTTTTCCAACAAATCTCAGACATTGTGTCATTTCACTGCTAAATATTAATAGTTCTGCAGTATCCATCTCTAACTGATCACAACGTTTGAAGTTGAATTACCATGTCATTTTTATATCTGATAAGATGAGTTAAAGTCCTTTATTATACACGAAGATATCAGTCATTTAAAGATGCTTTCTAACGAGAAGACAAAGTAGTCCCGGTTATGCTGAGTGATAAACATGAGTCACCGTCTCTCAGAACCACAATATCATTAATATATGTACCTATTTGCACAGAAAGAGGAAATTGGCAGTTAATAATGGATAATTGGTAGTGAGATTTTTGTATTTTTCTTCCTTACGCTTTTTTGATTCTTCTAAATTTTCCCAAATAAGCATACACGCATCGCCACAAAGTGTTATTTATAAAAAAGGAGATTTCTATAGCTATACATAACGCCATGAGCAACAGAACACTTCTCTTAGCACGGACATAGCATTTTTAAATTTTTAATGAAATGTCAACATGCAAAGCCTTACAGGCACCCTGCATTTGTGTAATATTCCCCGGGCACTTTCCCTCTATTACAAGACCCGCTTTGCTTGTGCGGGTGCATTTGCCAGCAAGCTAACCCTCCGTGACATTAGGTAAAGGGGTAGAAGTTTACCGTGTATCAAACCACATTAGCTTAGTCTTTGCTTAGTGGCACGTCTATAAAAGCAACAAGCTCAGTGTCACTTGGAAAGTGACAAGTAGTAGTCAAGAGCAAGTGAGAGAAACTGACGTCTGCTGTGAGGTCGCCTAAGAGAGTGGGTGGGTGATTAACCAGCACCTTCCGCAGAGCAGATTTGCTGGAAATGGCCTTGGAAATAATAATAAAAACGAACTAGCTGGGGATGCGAGCACCTTTCTGTGCCAATTGAACGCTTACTCCTAAACGTCCCTTTCCCGAAAGAAATTGAAATGATTACCAGGCACGCATGTCTGAGCCTCCCAGCTCCCATGCCGAGGGCCTGGCGTCTGATGTGAGCCTTCGGGGGCTGCTGCTTCCACCAGGCGCCCGCTGTCCAGATGGGTGGTTTGGGACAGCTTCTCGCACAAGCTCCGATCAATTTAGATTTGCAGTTGATTTTCTTTAATCTGCAGACTTCTACACCTGACTTTGCTTCCAGCTTGGTCATTTTCCCATCACTACTGAAAATCCATATTTAATTCTGGAAAATAAAACATCACTTCGGTTCACTCCTGAGAACATTTATTCCTATTCAGTTTTTGAAATAATGTTCTGACTTCTCCTAAAAAGGCAAAAGTTACAATCTCAGATCAACTTAAAGTGTGCATAAAATGTAACGGGACTGTAAAGCTTAAATAACCCAACATACCTTCCCAATATTTTATTTGCAGAATTAGGTAATATGATTATTTCTTAAAAGCCTAATCATTTCTTTGGTGGTTTTTGTTCAGATTGCAAAGAAAGCCTTTTAAGGATAACTTATAAATTTTGGAACTTTATTTCCCAATGACGTGTGATATTAACGTAATCTACTGAACATTTACTGTATCCTTAAGACTTTGCTAAGTGTTTCAGATAGACTTGCAGATCTGTTCTAACCATGACTATTGATTATAATCTGGCCTTGCGGTTGGGCTTTGTTAGCTCACACTGATGAATGGATGCAATAGCCCAACGTCACATTTTAGGGAACCCGTATTTACATACCCTGTTCAACTTTGCAGAACACAAGTATTTTTGAACCTGTCTTCTTAGGAGGAAAGCCCTTTAAGCATATGAGATGGACATTTAAAAAGGAAAGAAACAGAGACAGAAGTATTCTGCTTGTGGAAACCCTGGAATTGTTCCCCGGGTGTAGCGGAGACAGCTAATGCGTGGAGGGTCTCACAGCAGAAGAAAACACCCTACAGCTGTTTGCCGTTGCACCTGCCCCTGGTGTGATGGATGCTTGGTCGTTAACAAAGCAAAACCACAATATGCATCATTATTTAACACGTCTAGCCTTTTAAAGTAGTACGTAGAGAAGAATGGGAAAAGCAGTTCTTAAAAAAAAATTAGACCAAAATTCCATCATATAAGAGAGAAAGAAGGTAAACTATATTTATTAGTGGATCATTATGGAAGGAATAAAGCATAATAGGAGAGTCTAGAGTTTCATTGATGTCCACAGATTTGCGGACAACATTCACCACGAGATGCGATTTTTAGATGACACAGGTGGCGTGCCCATCCCTTCACAGGTTGCTGCAGCTGTTATTGTTTTTGGTGGATTTGTCTTTTGGGCTTCGTACTGGAGTTAGGAACGGATTGCAAGCCACAGTTGCAGTAGGACTGTTCTGGGTTTGCGTGCATCCTAATTTTACCATGGGTTTTATACTTTCCAGTGTTTTCTTTTTCACACTAGTGGTTTATTTTTCTTTCAGATTGCAGTACTCCCTTTACCATTTCTTGTAAGTCAGGTCTGGTGTTGGTGGATTTTCTCAGATTTTGTTTGCCTGAGAAAGACTTTATCTCCCTTTGTATTTGAATCGTGGCTTTGCTGATTGCAGTAGTTTAGGATGGCACTCGGACATGGTGCCCACTTGTGCTGGGCTGTGTAGTTTCCACTGGGAAGTCTGTTGTCAGATGAATTGAGCCCCCACGTGTCATTTGCTTAACTCTTCTTTCTACCTCCAGGATCCTCTCTTTGTCCTTGACCTTTGAGAGTTCGCATTATTGCATTCCTTGGGGAGTCTTATTTGGGTCAAATCTGTTTGGGTTTCTCTGACCTTCCTCTACCACGATATTTGTCTCTTTCTCAAGTTTTGGAAGGTTTTTTCATTATTATTTCTTTGAATAAGCTTTCTCCCCCTTTCACTTATTCAACTCCCTCTTGGAACACCAATAATTCTTGGATTTGGTCTTTTAAGGTAGTTTTCTGTATGTTGTTGGAATTCTTCATTTCTTTCCTTATTTTTCTCTTTTCTCCTCTGTGTATTTTTTAACAGCTTGTTCTCAAGCTCACTGGTTCTTTCCTCTGTTTGGTCCACTCTGTGGCTGAGAACTGCTAATGAATTTTCAGTTTGGGGAATAAACTTGTCTGTTTCAAGATTTCTGTTTAGTTTTGTTTTGTTTTAATTTATTTTTAATTTTTTTACTATTTTAATCTCTTTGTCAAATTTCTCTGATAAATTTCTGAACTGCTTTCCTGTTATCTTGGAGATCATTGGGGTGTTTGTTTTTTTGTTGTTTTTTGTTTTTTCTCTCCCTGCTATTTTGAAATATTGGTCAGAGACTTCACGTGCCACTGTCTTTTTAGGTCCAGTCCCTGCTCTGTTGCTTTGCTCATTTGAGGTCATGGTTCCCTGTTTGCTGTTGTTTCTTGTACATCTATGTCTTTGCATCGAAGTGTTAGCAGTCTTTTCTGATCTTCTCTGCCTGTTTCAGTGTGGGTTTTATTGCAGGTGTTTGTAATTTACCTGTGGGTTGTCTTTTTTTTTTTCCCTTCCACTAGGTCACTTCCTCCTTTCTGTCACTAGGTGGCGCCTTAAGCCCAGGTTTGCCTTTGTTCTGGTGCACAATAAGCGCTGCTGCCTGTCCCACCTGGGGGAGGTCTCACCTGCCGCCTATCTGTGAGGAGGAAGCCCTGTGGCTCCCGCACAGGCTTCTGCAATTGGAAGAAAAGGCGAGTGGCAGGGGGCAGGTGAGACAAGCTCTCTACTGTGGAGGGGACACAGCAGCGGTGGTGAGAGCATGGCTGAGAACATGCGAGCGTCGTGCGTGGCTCTAAACAGCAGTGGCAGCACGCCACGGGAAAGCGCGGTCACCTGGGCTCACACAGGAGATAACGCTTTGGTTACGCGAGTGTGCTGACTCACGCCTCCCCGGAAGGCCGGCTGACCAGGGTGGCCGGGCTGGAAAAAACACTGCGGCAATCACCTTAGTTTGGCCTAAGAAACCTGTTGCCTTTGCAAATGCAATTTCCCTTGCACCATCCCACCTGGGGGAGGACTTGCTGCTGCCCCTTCCACCTGGGGAGGTCGCACCAGGTGTCCCAACAGGGTGGGGGGCTGGCAGTGGTTCCTCCCCGGGTGGCCAGTGCAAGGCACATCCTGCACCTGGCGCGGATGAACGCCCCCCCGCCCCTCCCCCCGACTTGGTGCCCTGGGCGGAGCTACAGAGCAGAGCTCCAGGGCCGGGACAGGCAGCCTCAGCACCCGTCTTTGTCTCCGGCTGTGCTCAGAGGTTTTTCCCCTGCAGGCAGCCCCAGTAGTTCCTGTGAGTCCAGGCACCAAGAGGTCTCCTGCCTGGGAGCCCGGGATGTTAAGGAGGCTGGGTGTCTCCTTAACCTCGATCTCACTTTTCCAGAGCAGAAACCGTGAGCGGAGGGAGACGCTCTCTGTGCCCTCCGTGCGGGGAGCGGGGAGCGGATGACCTCTGGATCGCGGACACCTGAGTCTCTCGCCACCTGCTCAGAGAGCTCTCACCTCTCTGTGGCCCCTGGCGCTGTCTCATCCTCATGCCTGAGTTCTGAGATCTTGCTGGTGATAATCTGAGCACTGTGTGTTTGTTTTTTGCTTTATGGGGGAGGGAGTTGAAGCCAGCTTGCTTGTGGGTGAGGATACTGCTCCATGCAAGAGCAACAGTGTAGACATAGTCTATAATTATAACAAATTGGAAAAGACTGATTTCTAATCTGTACTTGTCAACTGTTTTCCTTCCTTCCTTCCTTCCTTCCTTCCTTCCTTCCTTCCTTCCTTCCTTCCTTCCTTCCTTCCTTCCTTCCTTCCTTTTCTTTCTTTTCTTTCTTTTTTGTTTTGTAACAAACACACCTCCAGTCCTCTAAAATCATCTCGGGGACATTTGAATTAATGCTTATAAACAGCCCAGATAAATAGGCTATTTTTGTTCATTTCACAAGCTTTGGGTCATAATTGGAAAATAGGAGGATGTGCTACACATTTCTTATTTTACTAAGATTGTTTAGAAGTGATTTTAAGCTTATTAATCCTAAACTATATAAGGTAACAGAAGTTTTGATGTTATCATCTAATTATAAGTGGCTTCTTACACATGAACCATCCACAACGCGCACAGTAAAATCAGTTTTCAGTGGCAAATTGCTTATGCCCTTTGCCTGCTCATAGCAGCCTTTGTAGCACCCACACTATTTATTGCTCTTTCTCCTAGAGGCAAGGTATGAAAAAGAATAGAAATTGCAACTTAATTTTGCACGTTGGCCACATGGAACCCACGTTTATGTAACACATTGTTTTTGTGGGAAGTGGGCGTTTGGTAGGTAGGGCGAACTTGGAGTGCTAGAATATGAAACAATTGATTTTCAGTCCCGGTTGTGATTTTAACGCGCTGATGCTAATCTGCTCTCCACTTAACCTTGAAAACGGAAATTGACTGATACAGCGTTCCAACCCCGGCTCTGTTTCTAAAACACCCTGGCTGCAGGCTTCGGCTGCGAGCTGAAGGGAACCTTTCGGAAGCATTGACAGTGTACTTTTCTTTTTCTCATCAAACCTTTGAATTCTTTCCTAAATGGAGAACATTTTGAGACGATTAGACTGGAGCACAGAAATTGGCCGTCATCTTGACACGGGGAGGAACGAGGGGCCGCCAGGAAAATGGGCGCAGCCTCGTGGCTCCCACGGCCCAGAGCCCGGCAACGCCAGCGGGTTTGTTTCCCCGAGCTACGGCTTTGGCGACGCGGAGGGACTTGAGCGTATCCCTGGATCGACTCGGAGGACGCTAGTGTGCGTTCCCCCACGCTCCACAGTGCGACGGGCATGTGCGTGCTCCTCCGGGCTGGAGTTCCGGTTCGGTTTCCAACCCGGGCAAATCCCATTTTGTTCCGGCCCAGACTTCCCATCCGTGCAAGGCTGCTGCTGCGCCCCTCACATCCGGACGCACACGGCCGTCTTCGTGGCCGCGGGGCACCATCGGGCTAAGCAGCGTGAAGAACTAGAGAAACAGGCAACGACTCGAAGCAAAAGCAAACAAGAACCTCCAGTCCCCTCCGCAGCCATGCTTGGGTGGAAGTGCTGACTCCTGTCCCTTCTTCCTTCCTACGATCTGTCACGCTGAGGAAGTTTGTGAAAAGGGGACACGGGTCAACGCAGCACGCTATTTCTCTTCTGCCTTTCGGAGGCGGGCGGGCGGGGGCCGTGTGCAGGTCCACCTGCGGTGCCCGGAGCACTCTGGCCCTCGGCGCCCCGGCTCCCTTCCCTCTTGGCCGCTGGTGTCCACGCGCTAAGCTGCCTCTCCCTGAAGCACCTGTGTGTTCGTACAACGTGTTTCTTTAAAACAGTGACCGGGGACATGACCTTCGTCCCCACGCCTAATCACAGAGCCGCGGAAACGCGCAGCGGGCAGTGCGGCTCTGACTGCCCGGCCGGTGTGTCCTCCGTCCCGGCCGCGGCTGCACAGACAGAGTGGCGTGATGGACAGGACAGATTGGGGGGCTGCAGGGAAGGCACGAGGAGCCGGCGGGCGGGGACATTCCTGTGTGTCCCAGCTCCGTGCCTGGAACGCCCCGGCTGTTGCAGGCGTCCACTTGCACGGCCGTGGGTGTCGGACAGCTCAGGGCGGATCAGAGACTACGGCTCGGCTCTGCGGCCGCTGCGCGGAAGTCCCGGACCGACCACACGCGCAGAGCTCACAGGTGCCGTTGAGAGGTTGCCCGTGGTTTCCCCTCTGCCTCCTCAGCTACTCCACGGTGACTTGTGGGACATCGGAGCTGTCCTGCTGCCCCCACGACCATGACTTCTCTCTCTGATTGCCTGTGTCTTGTTTTCTACCGTGGTTCCCCCAAAATAAGACCTACCCATAAAGTAAGCCCTGGCAGGATTTCTAAGCATGTGCACCATAGAAGCCTTACCCTGAAAATAAGCCCTAGTGATGGGCGTGGCTACGCAGCTCGTCTGCACAACCCATGCATGTCCTTGCAGAGCGGGAAAGAACACGAGCAGCCCTTCTCATCTGCCCCATCGTGACAGCGACTATCCCAGAGGTGACCGGAAAGGTGCAGGCAGCCCCACCAACAAGGTCGGCTCCCCGAGACAGGTCCCGGCCATCCTGTGCGTGCTGCAAGCTGAGGCTTTGAGGGGAAAATAACACATCCCCTGAAAATAAGCCCTAGGGTGTCTTCTTGAGGAAAAATAAATATAAGACCCTGTCTTATTTTGGGGGAAACACGGTAATAGTTTTTAATTTAATGTAGTTTATTGCAGGTGCCAACTACTGAGTTAATTCCCTTGGGTTATCTTTCCCAAACTTGGGTTTGACTTGAGAGATATCTGGGGGACTTTGTGTCAAAAGGCTGCCTGGCCCCAGCCACACCCGCAGAACCAGCCCGGAGGGGACTCCAGGAACCCACATCCTTCTATGGTCATCGGATGATTCGAATGCCCAGGGAGGACTCCAACCTAGGGCAGCACTCAGGGCTTTGCACAGCGGGCGGTTTTGCAAATCATGTGTATCGGAGCTGCCCGGAGAGGTTATCAAAAATGCTAGTTCCAAGATCAAAGTCTGTGTAGCAATTATAACAGCAGCCTTAAGAGAAGCAGACAAACTCCGAGCCGAGTTTGGAGGTGTCAGGGGAGCCCAGTGCAGGCAGCGTCTGCCCTCCCCGAGGTTGGGGTCCTCCTGCCTTGTGACCCTGATTCCGTATAACCTCACAAAACCTTCTCTTGGCAGGGGCAGAGCCAGTCATGCAGTTAAAGGCAATGTCCCTTCTTCAAGAAAGGCACAGGCCTCCTAAGGACGCTCTGGGTCCACCAGGAGTTAAGTGTCCCCAGACTCGGCTAATCCCCCATCCCAAAGGAGCAGGGGTGGGGGGAAGCTGGAGCTCCACACCGGGAAGACCTCGGCTCATTTCTGCTTCCATCCAGTGTGTCCGTTAAGTCACCTGTTGACAACACCTTCTTTGACCCTCTGCATCTCAGTTCCTGTGTGCGTCAGAGCCTGTTTCCTGTTGGACTTTTTATGGCTCAAGAAGTGAGAGCCATGGCGGTGGCTCACCCAGCGATCACGTTGCACCCTCAAGACCCGACTGCCTGAATTTTAATCCCGCCTTTGCCATTTTACTATCTGGTGGTTTGGGGCAAGTCACTTAAACGCTTTTTTCTTCAACTTTCTCATCTGTAAAATGGGGGTGTGATGATACCTATCTCACAGGACTTTCGTAAACCTTACATAATAGAATGTAAATAAAGCACTTATACCTGACGTAGGATAAATACCCAGTTACAGTTACTGGCATTAACATCAGAATAAGAAGGACACATTCCCCAGGTGTCGGGTACAGCTCTCTTCGGAGTTGTGGCGCCCGTGAGACTGAGGCCCCAACCAGAACTTCCAGCCGTATCACAGCCGGACCGAGTGGGCGTCTCCACCTGGCCAGCGACGTCCAGAGCTATCGGGACCCTGGGCTGGCTCCTCCCAGCACCATCGACCTGCCCGAGTTGTTCCAGAGCCTCGTGGAGATGCTGTCGTTTTCTGCATGTGCCGTGAGGTCAAAAGGGGCGGGTGGCCTCGGAGACCCAGGTGCACAGTCTGCAGACTCACCTGTGAAGGCCTAGAGTCGGCCAAAGGCTCTGCCCTGTGACCAGCGCCAAGGCCCAGCCCCTGGGGAGACCTGCTCAGAATCTGTATTATTGAAACCTGTGTGCAGAATGACACTCAGTAATGAAAGCTGTGAACTGGAAGCCTCGTGCCTCTGGCCCCACCTGAGCTTCAAGCCACAGCGGCCCAAAACCAGAGGGCTCCCCTGCTTCCGTCCCGGTCGGGCAACTCCAGGTTTCCTCCCAGTGCTCACACCGTTGGTTTGCAGGTCGGCCGGGGCTCCTCCCCACCGTCCCCAGCCTGCCCTTGAAGCCTCCATTCTGCGGCAAGCAAACCCCTAATCACCTGAGAGCAGCGCCAGCAATGCAGGAGAGAGCCGTGCCTTTCAATCTGTGCACCCAGACGATCAAGGGGCCATGAAAGAAGCTCGATCAGCAGCAGCCGTATCATTAAAGATGAAAGAGGAGAGAATGTAGAATTCCAGAATGCACCGCCACGGGGCAGGTTGTGCAGTGTGTGTGTGTGTGTGTGTGTGTGTGTGTGTGTGTGTGTGTGCACCCTGAGTTGTGATTTAAAGTACATCTCTTACTATAGAGCAAGGTCAAGGTCAAAACCCGCTGCAAGATACCAGCTTCTGCTGCAGGTGTTCAGCAGTAGTGATTCAAACACTGCTCCTCCCCATCAGCCTCTAGACCACAGTGAAGTCCAGGAAATGCACACAGCTCAGGGCAGGCGCTCGATGCACGCCAGGTATTCTCAAAAGCATCCGTTTTTAGACCTGCTGATGAATCTCCCTGCCATGGCAGAAGCCAGTCTCCCCACAAAGGGGGGACCCCCTTTTGCAGCCCTCCCAGGTGAGACCCCGGTTTCCTTATCTTTAAGACATGAAGAACCGGAGGCTGGTCCTAGTCTCTGTTTCGTTTCTCTAAATTGAAAATTAAATGTGTTTTTTTTTCCCCAAAAAATGTACTGTAACATCACTGACTGTTTATTTAATTTTATTGCTCAGTGTCTATGATATATTCTTTTACTGGAGCCAAAAAGAAAGATGAGCTGCAGCCGTATAACATGTTTAGCAGTAGCCAGAGCAAGCCTGGCGCTGTATGATCTTTCCTCTTCAAACTTCTCTCGTCTGATAGGACCAGACCAGGCTGGGCAATCTTCTGTTGAAATGATTCGTTTATCTCACAGGAAAATTAACTTAGGGAGAATGGGCATCTTCACGCTGTGCGGTAACTCCGCCCAGAAAAGGTGATGCAGTTCTGTATCCGATTGCACCCCCACTCTTGGTTTCATTTTGTTTGAGGAGTATGATTAATTTTTTTCTCATATTAATTCATTAATGCGGTCATGGAGGACTTTACGTTTTATGATGAGTGGGATACTTTGTTTGCTAGGTGTTTGTATATTTAAGGATAATGTTTTTAGAACCATTAAAATAGCCTGGCTTCATTAGCAAAGCAAAGAGGCAGAAAACTCGGAAAGGCATTGTGGAGCTAAAATAATTCGTATTTTCACCACCTGGAAGAATTTAATGTTGATATGCTGATGATTTACGTACATACAGTTGAAATCATGCTGGGCATATTATTATTTTCTTTCTACTATCCTTGTCTCTGTTTTGTTGTTTTATATTTCTGTTTCTCGCGTTGGAAGCTTAGAGCGCCAGGTGTGCTCTAGCGTGGCGTGCATGGACCACCGTTTCCCATGCACCGCCATGCTACTCCCTCGCGAACGGCGAGTTCTCGTCCTGTGTCGCCTGCGGGGTGGCAGGGCCACGAGGAGATCAGCTGCTTCTCCCCGAGATTCCAGGTCCCTTAGATAGTCGTCACCACAGAGGATAAGAAATCGATAGGAAATAGGAGAATAGAAGAATACACGGAGACTAAGGTATAGTTTTATGGTCTTATATGAAGAAATCAGATAAAGCAGGGGTACTCAGGAGTCTACACCACATCTCCGTGAGTAGTGCAGCATTATGGTTAGATTCTCGTAGGTTTTTATAATCACAGATATCAATTACCAGTTGCCAGGGTTACAGATTTACATATCAGATATTTTTGGTTGCTGTGGGTAACAGGTAGTGGTCTAGGGTCAAAAGTCCTTTCAAAGGGCTTCTAACAATTTCTAATCTATCTAGGTGAACAAACAAGTCTTTCAAGGACTAACTTCTAAGTTCTAAGAGATAGCTATCAATTAACAGAGGAATAATGAAGTGCAGTGGCCCTATATTTCTTTGATCTAGTTATTGTGGACTTAAGGAAGACAGTCAGGAGAGAGCAGGAAGCCCATCCCTAAAAAACAAATTGTTTATAATCACAGGGGTGCGTCTCTTGCCTAGGGCACTCATTGTCTCCAGCTCCTACCCGTGAGCCAGTTAGTTACCTGTCTTGTCTTTCAAGAACAGGAAGACCTCACAGATTCTGAGATAACCAGGAGGCCTCTTGAAGTGCATCCATACTGGAGCTTTGAGAGCCTTCCCAAGGGGAGGCAGCCCTTGATAGGCCAACTAATGAGTTCACGTATTCCTTCAGGGTAAAACCCTGCAAATTCCTGTTTCTGTCTTTAATATAGCAATGTTGGGTGCTGCAATAAAGTAATGATCTTATGAGCCACATCTCATTAATTCCTCAATCGTCTTTCCCCAACCGTCGCCTGCCCTGTTGGGTTTGCTTTTCTTCTTCTTTGGAGAGGACAGGTGGTGTCTGTTTCACCTGATAATTTCACGCCTGCAGAACACCTTCAGGCACCGCATAGACGCCGAGCACAGGATCCTCGTGGGAGAGGCTGCCCGTCACCGCTGCAGAGCTGGGCCTGCCTGAGGCCGGGACCTGAATGTGGGCACGCTTTGCTGTTGCATTTCTGACACTTCCATCCTGATCTGCAGCGGCACATTTAGAGCAGAGTTGCGACTCCACACGCATCTGCGGATTGTCCCTGCTGCTGACATGGCTCTGGACAGCCTTACTGGGGAACTATGGTCCCTTCCCAGCAGCTACAGAAGGGTTTGACAAAACCCTCTCACTTGGGCCACAGAGATTCACTCCCCTTTCGGGGGCCCCAGGGAGGCACCGCTCCGCGATGGCTTTCTTTTTCTCCATCAACTTCGTGCTGGCCAAGGCACCCGTCCTGCGGGGGCCGCTGACCACTGCTGTCCGTTTGGCCTGTCCTTCAGTGATCTGGGGTGGCCCTGGGCTCGGCCACACCTGTCTCGGGTCACGAGTAGCTGAGTTAACTCAACTTTGTGGAGTTCTCATCGCTAAAGTAAGGGTTGGCAGCTTGAATTCTTAAATGAGTATACAGAGAATAGCAAAACAAGACCAGAAATAACAATAGTTAATAATTTTTGTCATATTAGTTCCCAGTCTGTTTTAAACAAATAAATAATATAATGCGAGTATAGCCAGGGCTGTTCCAAGCTCGGTCTCTGTGGTCACATGGCCAGTCTCCTCTGTGTGCCTGCGTCTGCTCTTCTTACAAGAACGTGGGGATAATGGATTTGGGGCTGATCTTACCCCAAATGACCTCATCTTAACCTAACTGATTGCATCCACATGACTCTATTTCCAGGTAAGTCCCATTCTGAGGTTCTAGGTGCATGTGAATTTGGGGTGACAAGATTCAGCTCAGCCCACTGATGTTAGACACCTTTGCAGGTGTTTGTCTTGTCTCCATGTTCTCACATGTAGTATCTGCTCAAATCTTTTGCTTTCATTTATCTATTTTTCTGGGGAAAAAAGATATTTTACTATTGATTTATAGGGATTACTTACAATTCTGAACAGAAGTTCCAACAGATATATATCTGCTGAGATTATATGGACAATCTAAAATAGTGTCTCTGTGGCTGGACTGTAATGTCTTTTGATAAATGCAAGATTTTCATTTTGCGTTAAGCCCCATTTATTTCTTTGAGCCTGGTTAGCGTGTTGTATGTGCTATGGGAGAAATCTGTGCCTTGTCAAAGGTTATGAAGGGGTCTTGTGCTTTTTTGTAGAAGTGTCATAGCTGTAACTTTTGTGTTTATGTCTTTGTTGAATTAATTTCTTGTATAGTGAGTAAGCAGCTGAGGTTCATTTCTGTTTCTGCGTGTAATACACTTTTTCGGTACTATTTCTTGTGAAGGTTTTCCTTTCTCTGTTGAATTTCATTACCAAATTTATTGGAAATGCATTGGCTCTATAAATGTGGAACTTTTATTCTGCATCTTTGATCTGTTTGTTTATCCTTTTGCCAATACCACATTGTCTTCATTATAGTGGTTTTATGGTAGATCTTAAAACCAGATGGTAGTAGTTCTCCAACTTTGTTTGTTTTCAAATTTGCTTAACTATTCCAAATCCTTTGCAGCTCCATCTATGTTTTTAAATTATCATTTAAATATTTATAAAAGGCCGTCTGGGATCTTGATTGGCATTTTGTGAAATCTATAGATCAGTTTAGTGAGAAATAAAATCTTAGCTGTTCTGCAATGTATGCAGATTTCAAAACATCATGTCGTACATGATAAACATATACAATCTTTATTTGCCGATGAAAAATAAAATAAAAGTAAAAACAAAAATAAACCCCCCCAAACCAAGAAACTATTGGGTATTACAATCCGGGATTATGATACTTGTCTTTTGTGACTGATATTGTTGTACTATCTCTGAGCAATGCTTTCTCCTTGCATATCTTTAAATTGTTTTTGTCTATAGTTAGTAACAATACATTGTATTCTTGAAAATTGCTAAAAGAGTAGATTTTAGGTGTTCTCACCACAAAACATGATATGTATGTGAGATAATACATTTTTTAATTAGCTTGATTTAGCCATTCCACAATGTTTACATATTTCAAAACAACATGTTGCACATGAAATTGTATAATATTTTATTTATCAATTAATAAAGAATGAATTTGAATGGGATGTGCTCACAAAAGCACACTTCCCCCTCTCTGGTACTGCCTTTCATATGGGGAGATCTCCATACCCTGATACTAAAAACATAAGTAGCTATACATGTGTGCTGCTGTTTAAAAACATATCATAGCTATATATTTTTGCCACTGTATAAAAACATATAGTAGCACAAATATTATAAAATACTTAGGAATAATTCTTTTAACTTATTTCTTCCCAGGGGAGGAGCAACTAAAAGTGTGGGAAAGTCCAGATACCCAGTAGGGTTTAAAAATGTAGGATGACAGTTGTTTTATCTCAGTGTTTTAAAGAGACCATCCCACTGTCTCCTGTCTTCCCTATTCACTGTTGAGAAGGCAGCTGTCAGGCATTTGTTTTTTGGAAAAAAAAAAAGTTTTTTTCAAGCTTCTGTTGAAATCTTTATTTTTTGTTTAGTGTCTTCTGAAGTTTCATTACAGTGGTTTAGTTATAGATTTATTTTGCTTTGTCAAGCTAGGTAGAGTCTTTAGTAAATCTGAAAATTAACATTTTTATTAATTCTAGAATATTCTTTGCATTATTCTTTGAGATATTACCTCTCTCCCACTTTCTCCACCAGCTTCCTTGGTAACTCTGAGTAGACATGTGTTGGGCCTTCTCACTCGACCCTCTCTATCTTTGAACCTCCGTTTCCTATCCCTTTTCACCCATTTATTGCATTTCTGTGTTTTAGTCTTGGAAATGTATTCAGATTTATCTTCTAGTTCACTAACTATCTATTCTGTTAAACTCATCCATTAATTTTTTTATTTCAATGTAACTAAAATACATTTACATATATAAGCACATAAAAAGATATATGCTCATTCAGCACAGGGGGAAATGTTAAATTCCTATATGGACAAAGAATGTAAAATTAAGATAAGGACGTTATATATGTTTCTGATTAGACTGACAGGTTACAAATAATATTATTTTCTGTTTCTGGCTATATGGCAAAACAGAGGCAGGGAGAAGCCCTACCCAATACATAATGCTTCAAATTCCTGGGGACAAAAATCAATTTAGGCCAAGCTGTAAACCAAGCTAGAAGAGTGAATAAAATCTACCAGGGGAGGCAAAAAAATGAGGAGAAAACAGAGCCTGGAAGGAAAAGACGATAAGCGCCCACATTAGGGGTGAGCAGGTGCTATTCCATCCGGGCAATTGCGAAAGAACAATGAACATGCGGATCCATCTGCCTCAAGCTTGGAATTTAAGGAGCAGTTTTAGGAAAAATATAGTTTTCATTATAAAGGACCTCTGAATGTGCGATTTCATGACTTACATGGGACAAGTTCTTTAAGAATATGATGTCACCATTATCACTAAATATGTTTAACATATTTATGAACTATTCTCTTATAATATGTTATATACTTGGTCAAAATTATTTGAGTGTTAAGGAAATACTTATCAGGACAAATAATCCCAGAAGAGCTAGATAGACATGTCTGTAGAAATGCTCAGCATATATTCCTACCGTCATTTCCCCAAATTTTACGTAACATACAGATGGATCCCTTGTAACTCCCTGAGAAGGAACGGTGGTTTTGGCGGCCAGCTCTGGCGCGTCCTGCTGACACCAGTCCAGTCCCTGCTGAGACGGAGAATGGGATTCCCCGCAGACATTGATGGCAAGTATTGGAAAGTTAGGACGTAAGTAGGCTGTCATCTTTTAACTTCGTTCCCTGATGATGGAAATTGAACAGATAGCAAGCGACCACACGGTTTGACTGCTGCTTTCCTGTGATTACTTGTTACACAACTGCATCAGGAAAATTTCTACAGGATAACTAACATTGACGCCTTCCGGATAAAGGCAACTTCTGCTCAGATCTGATCTCAAACATGAGTGGCAGGCTTTCCTCCAGAAGTGCATGAATCTACTGCCATCTGCTGGCCCAGGACACTTAAAAGATGAACGTTTGTTTTTTTAATATTTAGCTTCTAGAAAAATCTAATCCCAGTCCCAAACAGTATGCCTTAATTAACTTTTCCAAGAATGCAAACATATATTGTATCAGAAAATATATATTAAAAACCACCTTTATATTGACTATGATCGCTCTCTGTTGATGATTGAGAAGACACTCCAGTTTCTTTCAATGGACCCAAGGTCATCCTTATGGAATCCTATAATAGAGCATGGAGAAGCATATCACAAGAGAGTGACATTTGATGTAATTTGTATAAGGACATTCAACATAGAATTTCATTAATATAAAAGTATTCTGTGTATTGAGTACCTAATATGTTGTTAAATATTGCAAAACATAAAATGACTCATTGGATGCAGTCCTTTTCCAATTTTGTTTGGAAAGAGGAGCAGAGGGAATCAGGGCAAGTTCAGGTGAATTCCAAACCAGTGCTGCTGAGAACGTGCCCTTCATAGGTGGGCTTCCTGAGGACGGTGGTGCTCGGCCTGGCGTGCAGGGGTGAAGCAGGAAGGAGGAGATTCTGGGCACACATGAGAAACTCACGGTGGCTGCAGAGTTGGGAAACAAAGAGAGGTTCACACTGACTGAAACACCAGGTGCGTGTAGGGCCGTTTGGGGGAATAAAACCAGAGAAGCAGGCTGTGGCAGATGCATGGAGGAGCTCGATAGTGAATCCATGAGTTCAAGCCACCAGGAGCTTCCAAGGCAGGTTGGGATCCTGTGGACAGAGTATGCCCCACTCGAATACTGAGCATCTCTGGTGAGAAAACCAGAAATGTTTGTGGGGAACAATTGTGTCATGTTATTCAGCACTTTTCATGACCAAGTAAAATTCTAAATGCAAGAAAACAAAGAAATAGGGGGCATCTCCTGCCCTCCAAGGGCCCCCCTTCACCCAAAGGTGAGCAGGCTGTAACCCAATTGGGGGCAGTTCAGAACTACAGACTCCAGGCCTGGCACTGTGGCTCACGCCTGTAATCCTAGCACTCTGGGAGGCCGAGGCGGGCAGATTGCTCAAGGTCCGGAGTTTGAAACCAGCCTGAGCAAGAGCAAGACCCCGTCTCTACTAAATATAGGAATAAATTAATTGGTCAACTAAAAATATATAGAAAAAATTAGCCGGGCATAGTGGCACATGCCTGTAGTCCAAGCTGCTCGGGAGGCTGAGGCAGGAGGATCGCTGGAGCTCAAGAGTGTGAGGTTGCTGTGAGCCAGGCTGACACCACGGCACTCACTCTAGCCTGGGCAACAAAGCGAGACTCTGTCTCAAAAAAAAAAAAAAAAAAAAAAAAAAAAGTACTTGGTAATAAATGTAACCAAGGAGGTGAAAGATCTGTACACTGAAAACTATAGAACGCTGATGAAAGAAATTTAAAAAGACACAAATAAGTGTGAAGATATTCTATGTTCAAGGATTGGAAGAATTAAAATTGTTAAAGTGTCCATACTACCCCGAGCTATCTCCAGGATCAGGATTCTAATGGCACTTTTCATAGAAATATAAAAAACAATCTTAAAATTCATAAGGAACCACAAAAGACCCAGAATATCCAAATTGATCTTGAGCAAGAAAAACAGCTAGAAAGAAGCACACACTATCTGATTTCAAAATATACTAAAAAACTGTAGTGGTGGTACTGGCATAAAAACAAACACTTGTACCAATGGAACAGAATAGAGATCCCAGACATAAATGCACATATTTATGACAAAGGCATCAAGAACACACAATAGGGAAATATAGTCTGTTAAATAAATATTCTGGGAAACTAGATATCTATTTGCAGAAACATGAAGCTAAACCCTTATCTCTCACCAAATACAGACCCTCCACCCCTCAAAAAAGATGAATTAAAGACATAAATGGAAGACCTTAAACTATAAAACTATTAGAAGAAAATATAGGGGAAATGCTTTGGGACATTAGTTTGGTCAAAGATTTTATGAACGAAATATCAAGGAACAACAGCAAAAATAGACAAATATGATTGCATCAAATCAAACACTTCTACAGTGTAAGGGAAACAATAGAGAGAAGATGCAGCCTACAGAATGGGAGAAAATATTTGCAGACCATACATCTAGTAATGTTTTAATATCCAAAATGTATAACTCAAACAACTTAATACCAAGATAAAAACAGCCCAATTAAAAGTGGGCAAAATATCTGAATAGACATTTCTCAAAAGAAGACATACAAATAGCCAACTAATATGTGAAAAAATACTCAGCGTCATTAATCATCAGGGAAAGGTAAATCAACACCATAATGAGGCCGGGCGCTGTGGCTCACGCCTGTAATCCTAGCTCTTGGGAGGCCGAGGCGGGCGGATTGCTCAAGGTCAGGAGTTCAAAACCAGCCTGAGCAAGAGCGAGACCCCGTCTCTACTATAAATAGAAAGAAATTAATCGGCCAACTGATATATATATAAAAAATTAGCCGGGCATAGTGGCGCATGCCTGTAGTCCCAGCTACTCGGGAGGCTGAGGCAGAAGGATCACTGGAGCCCAGGAGTTTGAGGTTGCTGTGAGCTAGGCTGACGCCACGGCACTCACTCTAGCCTGGACAACAAAGGGAGACTCTGTCTCAAAAAAAAAAAAAAAAAAAAAAAAAAAAAAAAAAAAAAAACACCATAATGAGATATCATCTCACCTGTTAGAATGGCTGTTATTGAAAAGAAAAAAGGTAAGTATTGGTGAGGGCGTGTTAAAAAGGGAACACTTGGACACCGTTGGTGAGGATGTGAATTAGTGCAGCCATTATGGAAAACAGATGGAAGTTTCTCAAAATAATTAAAAACAGAGCTACCATATGAATTAGCGATCCCACTTCTGGGTATATATGCAAAGGAAATGAAATGAGTATGTTGAAGAGATTTCTGCAGCCCGTGTTCATTGCAGCACTGTTCGCAGTAGTGGAGACATGGGACACAACCTACCTGTGCATTAACGGTGAACGGCGAGTCAGCCGGGGTCCTCCTGAGGAGCGGATTCCGAGACTTACTGTGGGAAGTGGCCCATGCAATTGTGGCAGCCACGGATTCTAACGGTATTCCGTCTGCAAGCTGGAGAAACAGAGGAGCCGGTGGGGTGACTCATCCTGAGTCCGTGGGCCCAGGAACCCGGGAGCCGACGCTGTAATTCCCGCTGGGAGGCCATCTGGGATCTGGGGCTTGGGGGTCGGCTGGTGCACGGCCCAGGGTCCAAAGGCCTGAGAACCAGGAGCGCCTACGGCAGAGGCAGGAGGGGCGGCCGGCCCAGCCCGAGAACACAGCATTCCCGCCCCGTCTTTTTGTTCTGTCCCGGCGCTCGGGGGCTCGGGAGGCCCACCCGGACAGGTGAGCACGGACCTGCCCTCACTCAGTCGCCCCGACACAAGTGCTGATCTCTTCCAGAAACATCCTCACAGACACGCCAGAGGTGAGTTGCCCCAGCTCCCCGGGCGACGCTCAGCGCCGTCACGTGGACATGTGACGTGAACCGTCGCACACGGATAGGGGAGGGGTGCAGTGTCGTTCAGCCCTAGAGGAGGGGAGATCTTGCCATTCGTGGTAGGGTGGCCTGGAGGTCGTTACCGTGAGTGAAATAAGCCGGCGCAGACAGACAGGCTCTGCACGGCCTCGCTGACACGCGGGATAGAAAAACGTTGACCTCGCAGAAGCAGAGTGAAGGGGCGGCCGGGCGCTGCGCTGAGGGGGTGGAACTGCTCAAGGTGGCAAGTTTCATTTATAAGACGGATAAATTCTGAATGTCAGCTGCACAGCATGGGGACTGTAGTTAACAATGCTGTGCTGTCTACTTTAAGTATGCCAAGAGAGTAGGTCATGGGTGTCTTCACCACACGTACACACACAGACACAGAGAGACACGCATGCACACCGTGTAACCCAGCGAGGTGATGGATGTGTTAACTAACCTGAGAGTGTGATCATCTTCCAATGGAAACATATATCAAAATATCACATTATGCAGCTTATATGTGTGTGTGTATATATATATATATATATATATTTGTCAATTATGCCCAATAAAGCTGGGGGGGAAGCCCAAATAACAGAATTAATAAAAGGCTCAGAACAGCACTTGGTTCAGAGAGTAGTATGAGTCTAAAACACAAAGCCAGTTTCATCAAACTTGTCAAGCCACAGAGACCTGTTTGGAACAGGATCTTTCCAAACAAAACCTGAGATGGTCTCATATGCAGTTCTGGACGAGCACAGAATATTTTGAATAACATCATCAAAAACAGGGAACCGCCTTGATTCTCACCTAGATTCAAGGAGGACTACTCCAATAGGCCAGACATTCTTATATGTCCCCAGTCAAAGCTGGTGTGTTTGGATCCTGTGGTCTTCACACGTTTCTCAAAGTGTGTTATTTTAAACAAGAGGGTTTCGAGTGTCACGCCCTGGACGTGTGTCTGGTGCAGACAGCCAGGCCTCCCCACTCTGCACCGCTGACGCCCACCTGCTGGCACGCCGTGCAGTGCCGCCGTGGTGGCCTGAGCAATCGATAAATGTTACTTATTTTTTTAAAATGAGAAAATCTACCATGGAGAGAGAGAGAGACAAAGCACTACTGGAAATAAGTTCAGTAGCTGGCTAGAGGAGACCACTGAAGAGATCACTTTTGAGGTTGATATCACGTTTTCCTGTCTTTTTAGTGGCAGGGAATAGGGTCAGGAGAAGAGGAAATATTTTTCATTAATTCGGTTATAGAAACTCTATCTAGCAGGACATCAAATTAACACGGGGGAGTAAATGAAGGCACCAACGAGACCAACCAGGTGTGAGCTGCCAGGTGCTGATGCCAGGTAAGAGCATCCATTTTGTGTGTCTTGGAAATTTCCTACTATCATAGGTTAAACATAAATAAGTACATGAGACAATTAGGAGAAATATCTCTAGCAGAAGATTCAAATATTTGTCAAATAATTTTAAAGGTTTAGAAGATTGATTAGCTAGCACTCTGGGAGGCCGAGGCAGGAGGATCGCTCAAGATCAGGAGTTCAAAACCACTCTGAGCAAGAGTGAGACTCCGTCTCTACTAAAAATAGAAAGAAATTAATTGGCCTACTAAAAATATGTAGAAAAAAATTAGCCGGGCATGCTGGTGCATGCCTGTAGTCCCAGCTACTCGGGAGGCTGAGGCAGGAGGATCGCTTGAGCCCAGGAGTTTGAGGTTGCTGTGAGCTAGGCTGACGCCACAGCACTCTAGCCCAGGCAACAGAGTGAGACTCTGTCTCAAAAAAAAAAAAAAAGAATATTTATTATCCAGTAACATAGGAGAGGGGGTTTGACATATCCCCAATGTCATAAACTGTCTTTGCTTCAAACAAAACAAAACAATAAAAACCATCAATAAACAACTTCTTAGGGATTTATAAAGAAAACTGAAGATGTAAAATAGTATAAAAGTATTATCATCATATACTTCGTATTCAACAATACTTCAATAATACTGATTATTAAAAATAAATCTACTTATATGTCTTTTACCCAAAATGGGCTCTGTGTGTGTGTGTGCATATATATAATTTATTTTGCAAATATATGTTAGGCAAGTAAAGAAATGCAACCTGGGGCAGTTACTTCCTCTAGAAATATCTCCCAAATCCAGACTTTATATGGATGGGAAATAACAGGGCAGTTTCTAGAGTGTGGTTATTTTTTTCGCAGATTTATTGTTGATGACCTTTACTCCACTAGGGGGCTCTGTAGATAAGAGAAAATACTTAAAATCACAGCTTCCAAAGCTATTTTGAAAGTATGCCATTTTATGGATTACAATCTCTTGGTAATTTTTATTTGATATTCAGAGATAACTTATTTTTATGGAACTAAGATATAAATATTATCTTTAGGAATAATTTTTCTGATTGATTCATTGCTCATATTTCTTCTGAGTAATGTTTATGCTACAATAAATCCCTGCTCTTTTTCTCTTTATTAGCAGCTCTAATCAGGAATATACATAGGCGTCACTTATTTCTGGCCACAACATTTTCTGATGAGCCAACGGCCTACTTGATAATTCAGAAGTCAGCTCTCTCCTAATGTAATCCGCCTCCAAGGTTGCTTTGAAAAGCTTTACCAACAGTGTTGCAACACAAAAGACTCTTAGATGAAATCTATATTCATCCCAACAAATTTCACTCACTATCTATGACAACACTGGCTGCTCGTGTGGCTGCAAACAGCAGAGGGAGGCTTCTGCACGGCAGCAGCGTGCCTTCACACTCATCCCTGCGCTTGAGACGGTCGGAATCTTTCACTTCCTGTGTCGGGTGCCACAAGGCACATGGCAGGAAGAGGAGACCTCGGTCTCCAGTGTTGCCACAACACAGTGTCTAATATGTCACGTTTTCGTCACAAAATTAGGAGGCATGCAAAAAATCCTGGATTGAGGATAATCCCATTATCCAAAGCGAGGTGACACAAGATGGGAAGAATGAGCTCCACCTGTGCTTGCCATCAAATTGGTACTGACTGACTAACACTACGGTGCTCAAGGCTGGTGGTGTTCACCAGGGATTCGGGGGTTGGGGGGTAGTCCCACACCTGAGGGGTGTAGTGAGCATTGTGGAGGGGAAGGGCATACCTCTAACCCTTGCTAGGGAGAGGCAAAGATATAAAATGTAACCAAAATGTTAAAAAAAAAGTTATCGGGTGTGGGGCAGGTGGGAGGGGGGAGGAAGTATTTACATACATAGTGAGTGAGAGGCACACCGTCTGGGGGATGGACACGCTTGAAGCTCTGCCTTGAGGGGGGAGGGGAAGCCAGGTCAATGTACGTAACCTTAACGTTTGTACCCCCATAAAATGCTGAAATAAAACAAAATGGGGAAATGTAACATATGCAGGAAAAAGAAGGTCCTGCATATGGACCTACCAAAAGAAGGTAGATCCTGCCTGTGAGCAGCACTGGACATAGATTTAAGGGACAAAAAATGGCAAAGCAGAACTTTTAAATGCATCAGAAGTTCAAGGAAACCAGGCTTAAAGAAGTTAAAAAAGCTATGAGGGCAATGACGACAATCACACGGAGACTATCAGTCTAGAAACATAGAAATTACATAGAAAGCAAAACAAATAGAAATACTGGATTTAGAAACACAAGAACTGAAATAAGAAACTCACCAAGTGGCTCAGTGGCGGGTCCCTGTCAGCAAAAAGAAGATTCGGCGAAATGGAAGATAAATCGTGCAATGCAAAGAACAGAGGGGAGGAAAGGGGTGAAGAAAAGCGAACGTAGCCTCAGAGAAATACGAGACACCGCTAATAACACCCGCGTGTGGGTGTCGGGGCACAGGGCGAGCAGAGACCACAGCAGGAAAGATATCCGAATAGCTAGTGGCCGAAACTGGACGGAAAACATGACTCTACATATTCGGGACGCTCGATGAACCACCCATGGGAAATGCTGAAAGCCAGTCACGAAGAGAAAACCTTAAGAAAGGCAAGAGAAAAACTCACACACGACGGGGCCCAGTGGGATTTGGACAAAGCTGCTCGTTAGAAAGGACAGAGGCACAATGGAGTCCAAGCGCTAAACGGAAAGTATTTTCGACAAGTTGTGTTCAGAAAACCGGAAATTACATGAAACGATGAGGCTGGACTCCTACCTCACACCATATAGAAAAGTCAATACAAAAACGGATCAAGGCTAAAACTCCAGAACTTCCGGAAGAGAAGGTAGACGTAAACCTTCACGACCTTGGCAATAGTTCATTGCTATGACGCTAAAGGCACAAGCGACTAACGACAAAAGCAGGTACGTCGGACTTCATCAACACTCTTGAGAACTTGTGTTTTAGAGGACGCCGTCTAGAAAGCATGAATAGAGAGAGCCTACACCACTGGAGAAAGTGTTTGCAAACCACACATCTGATAAGGATCCTGTATTCAGAATACGTCCAAGAAGTCTTGCAATTCAGTACTGAAAAGACAGATAACCTCACTGAAACCTAAGTAAAGGGTCTGAGTAGATACCGCGTTTCCCTGAAAATAAGACAGGCTCTTATATTTATTTTTTCCTCAAGAAGACACCCTAGAGCTTATTTTCAGGGGATGTGTTATTTTTTTCAAGTACGGTACAACAATCTACATTGATTCAAATATAGTTAAGTTGTCTTCTTCTGGAACATCTTCCTAACTCTCCAAACCCCGAATCCCATCCTGAATTTCTTGCGACTCTATTTCCTTTAGAACCATTGGCCTCAACCTCTGCTGTCGAGCACTAGAGCTCTCACGGGGCAGAGGAGAAGGGCTGCTCGTCTTCTTTCCCGCCCGTGATGACACGCATGGGTTGTGCAGATGCGCTGCGTGGCCACGCCCGTCACTAGGGCTTATTTTCGGGGTGGGGCTCATATTGCTCAAATGCTTAGACATCCTGCCAGGGCTTATTTTCAGGGAAACATGGTATTTCTCCACAGGAGATTCAGAAACGGTCAATAAACTTGTGAAAAGACGCTCAATACTGTTGGTTTTCAGGACACTGCAAGTCGAGGCCACGTCGACACAGCACTGTGTACCCGCCAGGGTGGCCGTCACTAAGATAAAACAGCAGATGCTGGTGCGTAGGTGGAGGAACTGAGACCCTCCTCGCTGCTGGTGGGGATGTGAGAACCGGAGCTTCCCCGAAGGGCTCCGAAGGTTCCCCCAAAGTTACCATGGAGCCACCCCGTGGCCCAGCAGTTCCACGTGCTCGGCGCAGATGAAAACATGCGCCGCACAAAACCTTGTGCACGGATGTCCGTTATCCATCACGGCCCCGGAGTGGGAGCGACACGAATGTGCATCGGCCGATAAACCCGTGTCTTGTATGCACAGCTGGGAGGTGACTTGGCAGTGAGAAGGTAGGGTCACAGGCCACAACGTGACGAGTCCCGCACACATGCCGAGTGACGGAAGCCGGTCCACAGAAGACCACGGTGCACGATCCCACTTTTCGTGAAATGTCCAAACAGACAAATCTGCGAGGACCGAAAGTAGATGCATGCTGCCGGCTCAGGGCAGGGCAGGGTTGGGGGAGGATAAATGTGTGGGCCTGGTGAGAGGCACGCACGGGGTTTCTCTGCCGGGTGAGGAAAGGCTCTGAAATCCATCACGGCGACGGCCGCGCAGCGGTGACTATGCCAGCATCCATCCACCTGTCCGCTGTAAAGGTGAATTCTATGGTGTGTGAACTGTATCTTGATGCGACCGTTACACATTTTTTAAAAGGGTACGCGGATCGCTGGTTAGTTAGCACGCCGTAGGCTCCACCTGTTAAAATGCCTTTGGTCTCGTTAATAAGTCGATATAGTCAATTGTTTTACCAAGTTCTCTTGCTAATTAACGGCATTTGCTAATTTCAGATTTCCTTGTGTGTGAATTTGATCCATAATTTCTCATTTAACAGGTAACGGGCCTTCGCCTCTGTACTTTAGGGGCCCAGGCAGAGAGAGGAGGCCGCAGTGTAAGAATGTCCCCCTCATCAGCCTCGCGGACACTCCTGTAAAGTGGCAAACAGAAGCCACAAGCCACAACCAGCGGGGGCAGAGCGGGCTTCCTGGTTCCGTCCGTGTGCTTCCCGCCAGGAGCGTCAGTCTCCCTTAGTTGCCCCACCCCGGTCCTGGGAGTGTCCGGGACGGCGTCCACAGGCGTGGGGACCGCCCAGCGCCTGCACCCCTGTGCGATTTCTGTCTGTGCTCCAGCCCGTGCCACGTTACGGTCGGCTGGGGCGTCCCGCCAGGTGAGAGGGACACACGCCGGGATGGAGCACACGACGCAGTGCACCGGGGCTCCCGGCAAGTCTTAGCGGAGAAAAAGCTCTGCTTTCCCTCCTCACACCCCCACGTCAAGGCAGGTCCCGTGGTGCCATCTCGCTGGAACCAGGTCCCCACCTGTGGTGCCATCTCGCTGGAACCAGGTCCCCACCCATGGTGCCATCTCGCTGGAACCAGGTCCCCACCCATGGTGCCATCTCGCTGGAACCAGGTCCCCACCCATGGTGCCATCTCGCTGGAACCAGGTCCCCACCTGTGGTGCCATCTCGCTGGAACCAGGTCCCCACCTGTGGTGCCATCTCGCTGGAACCAGGTCCCCACCCATGGTGCCATCTCGCTGGAACCAGGTCCCCACCTGTGGTGCCATCTCGCTGGAACCAGGTCCCCACCCGTGGTGCCATCTCGCTGGAACCAGGTCCCCACCCATGGTGCCATCTCGCTGGAACCAGGTCCCCACCCATGGTGCCATCTCGCTGGAACCAGGTCCCCACCTGTGGTGCCATCTCGCTGGAACCAGGTCCCCACCTGTGGTGCCATCTCGCTGGAACCAGGTGTCCCCGGCTGCGGCAGCCTCCGCCCTCCTCAGAGAACGTTTCCCGGCCTCCGGGTCTAAAGTAGCAGCAGCTTCACTTGCTTTTCATACCCTTAATTCATTTTCTTCTTGTTTATTAAAATCTTTTTTTTTTTTTTTACCTTTCCTTGTTTTTTTTTTTTCATTTCTTTTTTATTTCAGCATATTATGGGGATACAAATGTTAACGTTACATATATTGCCCATGCCCCCTCCCCTCCAGTCAGAGCTTCAAGTGTGTCCATCCCCCAGACGGTGCACATCGCACTCACACGTATGCGTATGCCCATCCCCTCCTGCCCACCTGCCTGACGCCCGATAAATGTTATTCCTATGTGTCCACTTAGGTGTTGATCTGTTAATACCAATTTGCTGGTGAGTGCATGTGGTGCTTGTTTTTCCATTCTTGGGACACTTCACTTAGTGGAATGGGCTCCACCTGTATCCAGGAAAATACAAGAGGTGCTAGATCACCGTTGCTTCTTATGGCTGAATAGTATATAATCACTTGTTTAATTGCATACTTTTAGTATCTTCCCAATAGACAGCACGTTATATGAGAGTAGGGGTCTTTCACTTTGGGTCGCAGTCATAATGTTGCGCCAAGTGACCAGCGACTGACCAGGGAAAGAACCGAGCGGCACACAGAGGGTCCCAGAATCGGCTTTTATTTCGCCGAGGGGTACGCCACCAAGTTCTGAGCAACGCATCCTTATTTTCCCAGTCTTATAGATTTACACACCTAATCAACTATTATCTAATTGGTAGGATCAGCCGCAAGCTCTCCTACAGCTTTTTGGATTTTGCCTCGGGGCCCTGGAGTAGGGGCTTTTCCCTCTATCATCAGTGAGATCAGCCGGAAGCTTCCCAGGCATCCAATCAGCAGGGCCTCGGGCGGGGGTGTCCCTATCATCAGTAGGGGAAGCTTCCCAGGCATCCAATCAGCAGTGAGTTCAGCCAGGGTCCCGGGGTGGGGCTTTTCCCTAACAATAACTGCAGCCCCCACTGAAAATACGTTCCATAAATATCCCCTGCGGGAACGTGGAGATGCGACCGTGTGGGCCTGTGTGTACCCAGAACGCCGGGACCCCCGTGGGCAGTAGGAGAGCGAGACCCAGTGCTCCGCGTCCACAGACAGCCTTCACCTGCACGCCCAGAGAACTTTCTGAGACTTTCGGCTTCCTGAACGCTGGCTGAGTTTTCAAGATGCTCCAGCAGGCGCCGGGAGGTACTGCAACACATTTTGGGTCTAAGGCTACCCTAAACGTCCACATATGAGTTTAAGAAGTACTAATTAGTCAATTTCCACTCTTTTGAAAGGGATGACTTTCCCTGAAAATCAACGATGGGATTGGAAAATTAGGGCGCGGGAGGTGGCCACAGGGTGGACTGACTTTTAGTCGGTGAGATGGACACACAGTTGTGTGTTGTCTTGTTTTAATTTGTAACTTTTTATTTTGAAATACTGTCAGACACACCATGAAGTTGCAATAGGACCAGATGCCCCCATGTAGGCTCCCCACAGTGTCTCCTGTCTCTCTGTCTCTGTGTCTTTCTGTCTTCTCTCCATCTGTCTCTCTGTCTCTCTCTCCATCCGTCCCTCTGTGTCTTTCGGTCTGTCCCTGTGTCTCTGTCTCTCTCTCCATCTGTCTCTGTGTCTCTCTGTCTCTCTCTCCATCTGTCTCTGTGTCTCTCTGTCCTCTCTCCATCTGTCTCTCTGTCTCTCTCTCCATCCGTCTTGGTGTCTTTCGGTCTGTCCCTGTGTCTCTGTCTCTCTCTCCATCTGTCTCTGTGTCTCTCTGTCTCTCTCTCCATCTGTCTCTGTGTCTCTCTGTCCTCTCTCCATCTGTCTCTCTGTCTCTCTCTCCATCCGTCTTGGTGTCTTTCGGTCTGTCCCTGTGTCTCTGTCTCTCTCTCCATCTGTCTCTGTGTCTCTCTGTCTCTCTCTCCATCTGTCTCTCTGTCTCTCTCTCCATCCGTCTCTGTGTCTTTCGGTCTGTCCCTGTGTCTCTCTGTCTCTCTCTCCATCTATCTCTGTGTCTCTCTGTTTCTCTCTCCATCTGTCCCTGTGTCTCTCTGTCTCTCTCTCCATCTATCTCTGTGTCTCTCTGTTTCTCTCTCCATCTGTCTCTGTGTCTCTCAGTCTCTGCCTTCCTCTCCCTCTCCCCAGCTAAACTTCTATAACGCTATAGAACTAGTACATTGGCGACACTGCGTCTTTACCTTCAAAGCGTGTTTCCGAAGGCAGGGGCTTTTCTCCTACATAACCAGGGCACAGTTAACAGAATCAGAAAGTTTAGCGCTGACTGAACACCATCATCTAGCAATGACTCCATATTCAATGTTGCAAATTGTTCCAATTTATCTTTTTAGAGCTACTGCTTGGGTCCCAGTCTGGGCCACATTCAGGATCAAGCATCACCCTGAGTCTCTTCCCTTTCTTTGACCTGCTGCATCTTCTCGATGGCCTGGCTAGTGAGCAGGTCTGGGTCAGGCACACTTGGCGGGAACGCATGGATATGATCCTGGGTCCTTCTCAGTCGTCTAATTAGGAGGTGCACGGCGTCGTTACGCTGGATTTGGCCTAAAACAGGTGAAGTTATGGTCGAAGTGTGACCAGGCACCTCCTGGTGTCATCTCTTTGCTCCTCACTGTGTTATAGATCACCGCATCCCGTGTAATTGCCCGCAGAATTGCCGGTGCTGTTTCATGACAGGCATGACAGATACCCAATAAACCCCTTGCGTTGCCAGGAAAATGATTAACCTCTTCCTGGAGCCGCTAAACGTGATATTTAATAAATGCAACGAAACACATGCATACACAAGTTTAGTGCGTGGCATTGAAAATATTTTACTTACAGGTCCAAGTTTGCCCAGCATGACCTCGCCCACTAATTGCATCCGTTTGAAATTTTTAGACTAAAAAAAAAAAAAGAAAACAGTCATGTGGAATGATGCAGCCTGTACCCACCGCACGGCACGGGTATTCCGATGACTCCTCTGCCAGTGTTGGGTTCGGGTCCTTCTTCTGCTGAATGAAGTTTGACAATTTGTGACAGGAAAGAAAGGAAATTCATTATATTTAGTAATAGAAAACCTATTTCTCATTTTTCACGAACCAGGCAGCCGCGATGCAATTGCCCAAACCGCCGCAGCACGACCCCCCCCTCCGTGGTCGGTGGGGTCACTCGCCGGGGTCTTCAATTTCCTCATGCTCCCCGCGTGGCACCTGGTAATTTTCGGTATCAGAAAACATAAGAGAGCTCTATATTTTTTTCCTCGGAAGAAATATCTCCGATCTGCAAAGAAATAAATCTGTCAAGAGGAAAATATTAAAAATAAAAAGCGTGACTGTAATAATCACACTGATGTCACAGCCAATTGTGCTCATTCCGTCCGGGCCGCGGGTGGGGGGACTTCCCTGCCCCCGCGGGGACTGTCGATGCAAGAGAAATGGAATTTTTATTTCAATAACCACCGCGGTTTTAAGGGTAATTTATGTGTAAGGGAAGCACAGCAGCCTCGAGAACCGGATTTCCTTAAAATATTATCGCATGTTCTCTCTGCTGCGGCGCTGCCCGACACAGAGGGGTGGAAGGCAGGGACGACGCGTTTGCCGCTCCGAGTCGCGGTCTGAACACGCCGCCGCTGCTGCTCCTACCGCCGGCAGGACGGCAGGGCCCGCGTCTCGCGTGGGGATTATACTCACAAAAGTAGCATTGCTGCAAATTAAATAATCCTCATCATTTTAATATAAAAATAGAAAAAAAAGCTGGTTTTGCTGGACGTCGGCCGTGGGGAGTGGCCGGTCTTCCCCTGCGCACCCCCCCATCCCCCGCCAGGCACAGACCCCTGGCTCCTCACTGCGGCTTCCCTCCGCGATCAGGAACACTACCTGTCCTGCAGGTTGTTTTCTTTTTAAACGCGCATCTCCTCAGAGAAGGCAGAAGGACTGTTCACACGTTTAAATAAGCAATTTAAATTCTTATTTCTTTCTAGAATGATCTGTGGCTACACCTAGAACTATCTGTATTTAGGATTGAAAAAAATAAAGGAGTAAGGATATATCGAAACAGCTAAAGCATTGGGCTTCCTATTTTCTCCGCCCAGCCCAGGAAATATTTGTCGCTCCCTGAATAGAGATTTTCCCCATGGCAACCATGAACCCGAGATGCGTTTGCTGCACGTGGCCCGGAGGGAGTCCCCAGTCTGTTGTCTACCGTGTTTCCCCCAAAATAAGACCTACCTGTAAAATAAGCCCTAGCAGGATGTCTAAGCATGTGCGCCATAGAAGCCCCACCCCGAAAATAAGCCCTAGTGACGGGCGTGGCTACGCAGCGCGTCTGCACAACCCGTGCATGTCGTCGAGGAGCAGGAAAGAAGACGAGCAGCCCTTCTCACCTGCCCCGTCGTGACAGCGACTATCCCAGAGGTGACCGGAAAGGTGCGGGCAGCCCCACCCACAAGGTCGGCTCCCCCTGTCGGGTCCCGGCCATCCTGTGTGTGCTGCACGCTGAGGCTTTGAGGGGAAAATAACACATCCCCTGAAAATAAGCCCTAGGGCGTCTTCTTGAGGAAAAATAAACATAAGACCCTGCCTTATTTTCAGGGAAACACGGTAGTTTGCTTGATCTCAAGAACCCGATGTCCGAGTTTCTCCCAACGTTTAATTATAACACAAGCTAACCTGAGCCACGTTGAGCGCTGCCCACGTGCCTTCCACGCACTGACCGATCTGGCCTCCCGACGCGTGAGAACTACTGCTGTCATTCCCGTTTTGGAGATGGGCGTCGGAGATGAAGACAGTCTAAGGCCCTTGCCTAGATCGCAAAACATCGGGGTTTTCACTATCACATTAGTTTTCCTTGGACTGTCGGACGGCACTAAGCACACACAGACTTAATTCTCCCGTTTGCGAAGGATCCAAATTCGTGCTCAAAAGGTATCTCCTCCTTCTTTGCACTTAGAGGAGCCGGAAGGTTCCCCTTCCCTCTGCTTTACTGGAAAGGCTGAACAGCTGCCCGGCCTCAGAGACGACACGAATCCTTTGGATCAGTTCTCGGCGCCACGTTGCACTTGACCTTGTTCCAGGGCGCACTGTGCACCCCCTCCCCACAAGCGAGAGGAAGCAAAGGCCCGGCAGCGCAGGTGGGGCTGCAGGTGGGGGGGGTCCCTCTAGCTGAGAAACAGACGCTGTCATTGAGTCCCGACGCCTGCCGCATTGGGGTGCTATCTGTGCTCAATCGAAAACTGAGATAGGATTCAATAAGCATAGGTGGAAATAAAGCACTTAATGCAGTCCCGGATCTCTGTTTATTTTGAAGCTCTTGTTCCTTAAATTTACTGGTATGTTCATCAATTACAGTCGACAATCTGTCCTCCGATTCCTTTGTCTAAGAATAATCGCCCTCACTCCTCTCCAGGAATGCAATTGATTTTTCTCCATACAGTTTTCGCTTTCTCCCTCACATGCTGCCTATTGCAGCGATTTATTAAAACTAAGATAAAAATACTGAACGTGCCACGGCCGGGAACCCACACCCACGGGTTTAAATTTGCAGAGATGATCCTCTCGTTCATCTTTTCCGTCTGTGGGCGCCTAGCTCCCCGCTGCACCCCAGCTGCTCCCCACCCCCCCGCCCGGCTGCGCGCCTCCCCCGCCGGCCTCCCCAGCTCTCTGCCTTTGCCTTTTCTTTCCTCCTCTTCCAGGACGATCCAAAAGAATTCACTTCTCTTGCGAAGCCTCAGTGAATACCTCCCCCTTTCCGTGATTTTTCTGCCCGTTTAAATGTTCCTTGACATTCACCTGAAAAGGTCAAAGGCAAGAGGCCGCCGTTCTCCACTGTCCCCAGGCCAACGGCGTTCCACGGCGCTGGCGTGTGGGTCCCGGGGTACGGGGAGGACGCAGGTGCATGACCCCGTGAGTGTGGCTGGCGGACACTCCCAACGGGCCGGCCTGGAGGACAGCGATGCTCTCACGCCAGCAGGCGGGCCGCTCGTGGTGGGGCCCCGCGTGCCGCTCTTCACACCAAACAGCTCCCACGGATACGGGGGTGCAGACAGAGAGGATAAGGAAGTTCCCCCCAAATACTGCTTAGAAATGTGGCTGATTCACAAGCTCCCCAGTGTTGACATTCCTGTCACAAGATTAGACAGTTGGGACTCAGAAAATCCAGTTTGAGCTACCTATTCCAGCTTTTTTTTTTTTTTTTAGAGGACTGAGGGTGTTTCTTTTTTAACCTTCTCAGGATGGAGTTTCTTTTTACAGCTGAGTCAGGTTCACACCGTTCACATCATCCATCCGTCTATCTCACGGCTGTCGTCCACAGATGCCCGAGCATGTCTGTATCCATCCATCCACCTGCCTTTGTCACGCGTGTTTTGGGGGAAAAGCACCTGAGATTGCCCACAGAGGAGAAGAAGGAAGAGTTTAGACTTTGGAATCCGACAAGGATCCTGTGGCCAGTCTGACAACCTGCAGCTGCGATGAAGCAGGGATGCCCTCCTCTTCCATCCCACTGATCTCCTGTAGAACAAGGGAGTGGCAAAGCTCTGTCCACCGAGTCTGGACACTGAATCCCAGTGAACGATTTACACCACTGGCCCTTCACAAAGAAAACCCGGCTCATCTCCTGGCTCTACTGAATTTCTTAGCCTTTAAACAACTGCTCTCTTAGTGTGATGGCTAGATGATTAAGAGCCGTTTGAGGCATGAGATTTGCATTTGAGGAAGTCATTTACACCTGTGAAAGCTTATGCTTGAAAGTCAGGAGGAGAGTGATCATCAAACATATGAAACCACCTTATCCTCATAGTCTCCTAACGCTTTCATATTTAATGGATTTTGTGTCATCAGATTTATGGCTCAGTCTAGTATTGATCACATAGTGGGCGCTCCGCAGATACATCAAGGACTTGATGATAGTGGTGTTTTGGTACCCGAACACACGTGCGAGTTGTTTATGACTTTAAAAATGTAATCAATAATATGTGTATACTATGATACCCTAAATACTTGCCGATTGAGCAAATAAACAAACAAAATATTTTCAGTAGCTCCTTTTATTTTATTTTATTTTATTTTTTTTGAGACAAGAGTCTCACTTTGTTGCCCAGGCTAGAGTGCCGTGGTGTCAGCCTAGCTCACAGCAACCTCCAACTCCTGGGCTCAAGCAATCCTCCTGCCTCAGCCTCCCGAGTAGCTGGGACTCTAGGTATGTACCACCATGCCCAGCTAATTTTTTCTATATATTTTTAGTTGTCCAATTAACTTCTTTCTATTTTTGGTAGAGATGGTATCTCACTCTTGCTCAGGCTGGTCTTGAATTCCTGAGCTCAAACGATCCACCTGGCTCGGCCTCCCAGTGTGCTAGGATTACAGGCGTGAGCCACCCCGCCCGGCCCCAGACCTTTATTTTATAAGTTAACTTCTATTTTGCCTTTCCTAAGACCACTATATGCTTAGAACCTCCTTGAAGAGGCCTTCTGGCATGTAAACTAGTTACAAAAAAAAAATCCTGTAAAACACACAGATAATCTGTGAATGGCCTTTTCATAGATTACAAAGAATATTGAAATTTATTGCCAAACTATACAATGATAGCAGAGTAGGGCCGTACCTTAAAATGTCTTCTAAGTACTGAACTGTGGACAATGGAGCATCCCCTTAGTAGTAAAAAGTATCTGGTGAAAAATCAGAATATTACAATGTGCCCTAGACACCCTCTCCAATTTTCCACGCAGCAGTAGGTTTGTGCAGTTCGCGCAACTGCCAGGGACGAGGGGCGATTTTTTGGCAGAGGACTGCGCAGTGCATGATCTTAATAAAGACAAGCCTGAGCTCTCCTGCAAGAACTAGAAGGTCTCATCGTCACAGTGGTCAGATCCTAATCAAGTAATAAAATCTCATATGCAAGGTGCAAACAAGGGACCCGCTTACGGGTGGTTGTTCTCGTAGAACGTGAGTTCCCACAGGTACCCTAGCCACGCCCAAGCTTCCACACAGCCGGGTGATGGGCAGTGTAGGCCTCTGAGCCATCGCTTCACATGGCCACATGTTTAATTTTTTCTTAAGTAGTTGGAAGGTGAAAACGGGGCATTTGAATTCACTGATTTTTTAAAGTCTGGATAAGCAGAGAAGGTTTAGGGACCTCTGTCAGCTCAACCCCGGAAACAGCGACGAGCGGAAGGCTCACTGAGAAAAAGCCACACTGCAGCAGGCTGATTTTATTACTATAAAATCTGTACTACGCCTGTAAAGTTACTGAGTATCTATGCAAGGAAGACTTTTTGGAAACAACTTTCAGTGTGTGTTTCTAGTGTTCTGTTACATGTTCTTCATGGAGACTTGGTGTCACGTGGCCACTTTGTTCATTTGATGGGACCAAGTAGGGTTTCCCGAAATTCTCCCCCCCCCAACCCCGGCACACAGTGTCATCTGCAATACACATGAGATATTCTAATTAACGGGTTACTTATGGAAATAAATCATGATGTTTCGTGCCCTGGCCAGACATGATTTTCCTTTAAAACGCACATGCAATTTCACAGCACTTTGTGATTTTTAAAATATTCTCATGTACATACATACCTTATCCCATTAACTCCTCAAAATGACCTTATGGGCTGCAGCAGCACGCATTACTGTTCCGTTTCATAGCAAAGATGCAATGCAGGAAGGTCCTGCGACCCTTCCCCTCCCTCCCAGCAGTCCCAGGACCCGGGCCCAGAGCCCAGCCACCCAGGTCCTTGTCACTCTCCACGTCCGGGAGCCACATGACAGCAGGGGATAGAGAAAAGTCCGGTGGGAACGGCCCACCAGCTGCTGGTGTGGACAGAGAGGCGCCTTGCTTGGCGGATAGCCAATTTAAAAACGATAAAAGAAACCGGTTGCTGTCGATCCATGTCTGACCTGTCGCCAGACCCGGCAATCCCGAGCACCAGGCAACGACACTGTCCTGCAGGCAGGAGCACCCCTTCTGCCCGGAGTCACTGTGCCACGGCACCGCACAGGTGCACCAAAAGGTGGGGAAAATGCCTGATGCTGTTTTCTTTTTTCTCCCCCTATAATCCTGTCCTCCTTCTCATGGGAATAACATCAGTGAAACCATTCATTTAACTAAATTACCCGTCTTATCTACTTGTTTAGCTCAAATGATTATTCATTCTGGGATCACACACAAGTGGCCTTGTCCAAAGTTGGTCGAGTACAATAAATGCCACGTCAATATTCATAGACGGATGATAATGCAGTACTCGTGCGATGTCTATGAAACTGGACATGATGATCTTTACATGATCTTTGACAGGGGTGGGAAATTCTTTGGGAGCTAGCCTCCTGGCTCTAGCTGGGAATCGCATTGAGAAGGAAAAGAGAACAAGCAGCAGCCAAGATGTCAGCTATATTCTCACCAACCTCGTAGCGTGACGTCAGCGTACGTGGCATCCGCTAAAACAAAACCTCAGAATTGTCTCAGAGTGACTGTTGGGGACCACCGTGTTGTTGACAGTTATCTTCCCAACTCTTTATAGCCGAGCGTGTGGAAAACTCCTATAATTTATTTCATTTCCAAGAATTTAAGCACGACGCTTTCAAAGAAGAAATGCCGATCCACGTCTCTATCACAGCTCGACACCCAGGTGGCTAGATGATCAAAAGGGGACATGTGGAGCCCTCTTCCCTTGTGCCTGTACGAGACAGGCCGTCCCCTGGCTGCGGTTGGCAGTCAGGGCCGATCTGCTTGCTTGTGGGCTGGCGGTCTGGACGCGGTGGCCTCTACGCCCAACCCAAGTGCGAGGGACTGTTAGGAGCTTCTACAGGAGACTCACACTCACTCAGCATCAGTCCGTCGTCAAATGCAGAGGGGAGAGCCTAATGTTCACCCCTCTCCTTCTTCCCCAAAGAATGCAGAGATCCAAATGGTCCCACCAAGTCTCTTGCTACCTAAACGCTGATGATTGGCTTTTGAAAAACCCAAAGCACGACGCGGGCCAAGCAAAGCACATGCGTGAGCTCTGACGGCTTTTAAACTCCTTCTCATCCCCTTAACATCATATATCTGAGCATGACATACTCTCAATCCGCCTTGGTGTTCTTCCGTGCAGCGATAGCATGCGTGCTATGAGAACACGCACGCTGGGCACACATCTGCACGTAATCACGCTCGCCTGCTGGCGTACACGGAAGAGAGGACAGGAAACGGTGGCGTGTCGCCGCAGCCCTGCAGACCAGCCGTCAAGCAGAAGCCTTTCTCGGGGGACACAGGCTCATCCCCCCATCCCCGCAGGCCTGCGAGGAGCAGCTGGGAGAAACACCCCGAGCTTTGCTGGGCTATCTCCTGCCTCCTGCCCTGAGCCCTCCATGCACCCACGCGTGTGCACTGGTTTGGGGGCAAATACACCGTTTGTGTGACTGTCAGGACGCCACCTCTCCCTGGCATCTGGAAAGCCTTTATTCCCACCTGTGGTCCCGACTGCCAGCCACGCCCCCGTGGGAGGGGACCCAGCACGGGTCCGGGGGAGGCAGCAGACTCCGGGCCCCGAAGACTGCCCTGAAGGCTTCTCCCCCGTGACCGTGACGTCACGCTGCCGCTCAAGACACAAGCCCGCCCCGTCACGTCCTGCCAGGCCTGAGGTCCGCGTGCCGCCGGGCTGGTTTATGCCCCGTGCAGCGGGCTCTGCCGGCATGAATTTGCGTGTGCAGTAAAAGCGGTGTCTGTGCGAGGCAGGGAGTCAATCGTGGTGCTGCGGTGACTAATTAAACCGGAGAGAAGCGGGGTGGGGCTGATGGATGGGGCTCCCCGGGCGAGCGTCTGGATGGACCGAATCCATCCCAAATGGCCGCACGGTGCTTCTGCACAGACACGACCTGCCTCACGTTCTGTTTTTAAGCCTTTGGAAAGGTTTAGCTTCCCAGGCTGTTCTAGGAAAGTGAGGCTGCAGAGCACACAGCCGATGCGCCCAGAAATTCTGAACTGTTGTGAGCTCCTCCCCAGAGCCCGATGGGGAGGAGATTTGGCAGGAGAGGAACCTTCCCTCAATGTTTCTGATTTAGCAAGAACAAGAAAATTAGGTTGACAAGGAAAATGGTTTTTAACCTTTATTCTTAGCATAAATCAAGAGGCTCATTTTTCAGTCTATTCCTATAGAATCCAATGAAAGGTCAGATTTGTAATAGAGATCCTAATTATTAATGTGTTGCTATTTTAATTATTAATAAGCTGAATTTTTTGCATAATGGATAAAAGAAAATGCCCAAAAACAACTTTGGTAGCATCTAAAGGGCTTTCAAATATCTTATCAGTCTCCTTTCATGGGATGCTGTGAGTTGTTCTTTAAACACATCCACCTAGAACATTTATTCAAAGTATTTTATAGGTAAAGTTACTTTCCCATCCATCAGACAATGTATTAACCAAACTGTACCTATCATGGTTCTGAAATATTTTTAGAAAGGGAATTATCCAGAAATCATCAAAGAAAAAACAGTAAATACATTTGTGTTATTTTATACAATACTAATTTATTAGTTTCTAAAGAATAATTTGGTTTATGATATATTTTAAAGATATTCCTTGTTAGTCAACTTCATTCTGTAAAGGGATTGAATCTAAATGTCTCAATTAAAGTTTTGAACGGACAGAAGCATGCCAAATATGTGAGGCTCCTAACCATATGCTATTAGGGTTCCCCTTTCTATTTGCAATTTATCAGAACCTAGAAATTTCTGTTTCTAATATAAAAAAATAAAATAAAACACTGTCCACTGTAGGCAACAATTAGAAAATTCAAATTATAGTATCACCGGTCAGGTAATAGAAACTTTGGCCCAAAGTAAAGATGTTTCCCTATTGCTTGCTTTATTTTAAAGATGGTATTATGATCCAGTACGCATTTTCTTTTAAATTTGAAGCGGCGTTTAAAAATTATTATCAGTATAACATGATTCATTTCATTATGATTAAACTATGTGTGACCTCAAATATTGAGAATAATCTCCAATGCTATTTATACAAAATGGAAAAATTATCATCCCGAAGAGTAAATCAATTCCCTCTTCTAAAAGGAGAAAAGAGCAAGCATCTTTCAACTTCAAAGAGATAATTTATCCAGGGATGTTTGAGGGCAGGATTGGTGATACTGACTAAAATGAACTTTTCAATAGCTAATGAGATATTTATTAGGGTTCAGCTTAACCAATGTTAGTAATTATAAGAGACACAAAATTCACTATTAATTAGTTCGTCGTGAATTATTTAGAGACAGGCCTTTAAAGGACAGCCACTTCCAAGCCTGTTTTCTGTATTTTGTGTGGCTTTCATGCCTCCATTTCTTCACACTAACTCCCGTTCACCTGGTGAAAATGTCCCTTCCTTGTTTGCCGCCAGAGTTGAGTGGCAGTGTTCTGCTCTCCAGAGGTGACATCCAACTATCAGTTCTTTTGGGGGAGGAGGTTGGGATAGAACTCAATATTTATGCAGAAGAGACTATGTTTTGAAGGATAATTTTATTTTATTTTATTTTTTTAGTTTTAAAAGCTCACAGTTTTAAATATCATTTTTTTTCTGATGAAAACAGAGTATGTGCTTTCAGGAATTATTAGCAAAGCCTCCACTTTCAAACTATATGACTTTACCAAGAAAGGAGTAGCTAGCACAATTAATTCTTGTAACCGGACGCTGAAGAGCATCTTTCTTTAGAGATTTTCTTGTGAATAAACTTAATAAAAAATAGCCTCCTGTATATTTTTATATACCAACAGGACATCTGTTTGACTGGATTTTGCTTATACATTCTGAAATCTGTATCATCTACTCATGGAAACCCACCCTAGCATGTTCCTTTGTTCATTCACTTAGACTTTTCCTGATCCCCCACTTTATATAACAGGACCCTGACAACAACATCCAGCAAATGACAACAGAGTTAAAGGGTCCTGTTTCAAGTTTCAAAGGGAGAATATGGCACGCCAGGATAAGGTGACCGTAGTGATCACAGTAAGCTGGTAATTAAAATAAAATGTATTGATTAAACTCATTCATTTTAATTATTCATTTATTGGAATAGCTCACTTAGATCTATTTAAGTAGATTTTAAAATGATAGATCATGCTGAGGCATATATATATATATATATATATATATATATATATATATATATACATGTGAAAATATAAGTGAAATAAATTAACAGCCCGGTAACAATTCTTCCCCTTCCAACATAGGGGACCATTTATACTCAGACATGAGTGTTTTCCACCTAGCAGGGTCCCTCCACCCCCGTGCACATGGCTCTTGCATCGTTTCTTAAGAGTGCTCTGACACTGTCTCCCCACATTGTCACAGAAGTCACTGGTGTTTACGCGTGCCTCTGTCGTAAAAGCGTACGGAGTCTTTATTTCAAGCCGTCAACTTCGAATGACTGGAACACAATCAAGAGATCAAAGCCTTTTAAGGCAACAGCTTTTCATTGAGTTATTCCTTAATAAAGTTTTTACCATGTTTTGAGATGAATCTCCCCACATATTACAAATATGCATTAACCAAGTCTCTATGGTGAAGCCCCTTTTTATGTAGTTCAATTTAGCCTACTTATCCCTTCTTACAATCACAAAAATGCAGAACGGAGAGCTTGTGTAATGCCTGTCTTTTATGATCGCGAGCCTGCCATTAGCTGGGAGCCATGCTCAGGCTTGAAACCACGAAAGGGATCGGGTTCTGCGGTCAGCACAGCCGCAGACCACAGGTGTCCTTAAACGACGCCAAGGTCTCTGTGGAGGTCAAGGTCAAGTTCAGAAGGAAAAGCACTAGTTTAGAGAAACTCTTCTCCAAAGAGGAGGGTTTATTGAGAGCAGCTCTTGGTTGGTTTAATAGCAGCTGTAAAACTCAACACATTCAATTTAGTGTTGTTTGTAGGAAATGAGAAAACGTATGAAAAACACAAAACCAGAAGGCTCAGAGTCTCAGGCGGCAAAATGGTTTTACCGATTGTATGATTCAATTTAAAAATGTTTGCTTCCATTTAAAAAGCCAAGGAATAAAGAAATGAAAGAGTCTCCATCCATGTCCTCAAAATTGTCATCTGCTCTATGAGAGGGTGTGACAGCGTGAAAGTCTTCCCATCCTAACGTCTACTTTGACACGGCGAAGGCAGCTGAGACCTGGGTTTGCCGAAGGACGTCATTGATCTGATGCACCCTTCTACCCGGTGGCTACTCACATTCAGGACATGCCAAAATAGCGCAGTACAATAAATACATAGAATACAGAATATAGTAAACAAGGCCCGGGACGTGAGCCAGTTCCCTGGCCACTCCTAAGGGCTGTCACGGCGGCTCACTGCTACTCGGATCACCCTCGTGTGCTTTCCTGTCCTCTCCTGGAATGCAGGCTCCCTTGGGGCCGTCCCTGTGCCTGTCTTGGTGGCCACGTGCTCTCTGGTGCCTGGCCCAGCAGGCCGTCTCTGAGCTTTAGGTGAACAGGAGAAGACTATCTTTGTCAGAAGCATTAGGGGCACTCTGTTTTCGTCTATGTGACGGCCTCCTTACGTTTTCCACCCGCTCTCATCAGAGCTTGACCCTGACGAGCTACAGACACCTGCTCCAGCGGGCCGACAGCTGGAAGCGGGAGCAAGCCTGGCCAGGTGGCCGAGGGGGAGGCCCCGTGCTGGTGAGGAGCACAGCCGCCCCGCCTGCCGCTGCCTTCCTCGCCGCCCGCTCGGGACCCGCTTCTCTTTACCTTCCTGTCGTCCCGCTCCTCTCCTGGCCTCTCCAGGGCAACGGGGGTCTCTTTCCTCTCCTCGCGCTCTGGGCCTCCTGACAGCCTTGCGCGGCTCTCTGCCTGTCTCCCCGTCACACGCCACACGCCACACGAGGAGCGTCGGGGCACACGGAGAAGATGTGACATATGACCGTGTAGGATTTTAGGATTCGGAGAAGTTTGCAAGCCTTCTGGATCGTGTCCTTCGTTCTCAAAGCTGAAATAGAGACAGAGTTTAAAATAACAACCCACGTCTCCTGCATAGTTCCATGAGATCTGAAGTGACATGCGGAGCTTAGTCACTGTCCCCTGGTCACCGTGAACATCTATTCGATGATTCATAAAACTGGTGACTTAAACTAATTGGCCTTAATAACACATATGCGAAGAAAAATAGCATCTGAATTAGGGGGTCTAAATGATAAGACAGTTTAACGCACAGCTGTTGGATTAGGAAGAACAACTGTCACGTGTTATTTGATAGCTTTTTGACATTAATAAATAGGTGAGAATTAATTAATTTACACAATTTTATTCACTGTTTCTAAAATACTTTGGTATATCTGAAAACAAAGTACTTCCTTCTGTGTTAAAAATGTCATAACATATCTGCTTAAAATGCTAACGGGTATTATATATGAGTATCAGGGTTGTGAAACTAAGTAGAGCTTTGGAATGAGACGATCCCAGATGAACCACGTTCTGTTTTGGTGTGTACATGTATTTAATATTCCATCATGTTCGAGCGCAGCTTTTTTTTTTTTATCAGATCTCCCCCGGGCACGCTGTCCTCCGCGTGTGTCTGTGCACGCACACGGCATTTGCACGGGTCCACGGGCAAACGCCATTCCCTGACGATTCCCGTGGGAAGGCTCCGGGGCTGGCTTGGAGAAGCGACTGAGTCACTTAACCTCTGGGTTCTCACTTGAAGCCTCTCATCGCCCTGCTGAGAACGCAAATGGCAAGTTGTGCTTCACAGCTGGAGCTCCTTGGGAGATAAGTATTAATTCAAGGTATTTTGTTTAGTGTGAAGCGTAATACCCACTTACGGCCCCTGGAGAATAATTTTGAAAGCGACGGAGAAAGCATATCCCATGAAGAGCACGTGTAATGAATAAAATAACATTGAGGTAACAGGAGTGCCTAGGAAACATCTAAACATGCTAGAAAACAATTTTATACAAAAGAAGATCAATGTCATTGCCAGGAAAACTGATGCTCAGGACAAAAATCACAATGTCACCGCACGCTTGCAGCAGGTGGGAACGTGGGCGTGTGCTCCTGTGCTCGAGACAGTCTAAACGCGTCTGTGTTCCTCTCAACCGAGCCGATAAAACACCTTGAAATGAATAAAACTGGACAAACAAGCAAATCTCAAATGTGAGGGAAAATGCATACTTATTGCAGCATAGTGAGTAAATTCATTATTTTCCCCAGACTAATTTCCATTTAATTAACTGATTAAAATCAAAGTGGATTTTAAAGATGCACATTGATTTTTAAAAGTGGCAAATAATATGATTTCATCTTTGAAAAGCAGACTGAAATGAAGACCAATGCTAAACTTAAATTTCAAAACCGGAGAAAATGGGTATGAGTCCTTCAGATAATGTCAGTACATTTTCATAATCTACTTAAGCATTGACAGTGTTTTCCAAGGAAAAGTTATTTGTAAAGAGAGAAAATGAAAAAAAAAAAAGTGAAAAAGATTTTGTGTCCTGAATTATTCATTATGTATTTTTCTTTATGTGAGGAAATGCATTTACAATTTTAATATTTAATAATATAAAAGTACATTAAGTAAAGCAGTTAAAATGTATCTCCTAAAAATATTTGTGAAATTAATTAGCTATGGAATATGCTGTGAAAATTAAAGGAATTTTTAAATCTTGTGTTCCTTGAAGCTAGATAGGAATGAGAATACTTGTGAAACCATCCTCAAAACTAAAAGAGTGAAAATAAAATTTAAACTTTTTTTAGAACTTAGCTTATCTGAATATTGCTTGTCATTGAATGAAGAGACATTATTTGCATATGCAACATTTTGTTGGAAGGTTTAAGAAGTAAATGATAATTAGCTTTTTTCCTGTTTCTACATATAAACCCACTTTTTAAAAATATAGTTTAGATTGAAAGAGGAAAAGACATTAAGTTATTTGGGTCAAGAACTTCCTTCATTATATTTCATTTTCTGGGGAAGCTCATAAGCTACTGATTCCTATCACAATAAGATGAAATAAAATGCAACAAGAAGAGCCGTTTAACAAGGCAGGGGCTTTTGCTGACTGCTGTTGATGGCTTGGTGAATAGTATACCAGGCAAGAACAAAACCCTCCAAGGTGACTTCTCACCTGCCAATTATGATATTGTGGGTTGACCTAGGAGATTGAAAAGCTTTAAAGCGTGCATTTGGGTGTAAGTTAAAGGGTGTCAAATTACTAGGTTTAGGAAGAAGTCCTCCCAGTGTCCTGAAGGAACAGAAGTTGAGGGGAGTAGATCTGCATTTCCAAGAATAGAAACTGCTTCTCAAGAGTGGAAGGGTACCAACATGGTGCCCAGCCATAAGGAAAGACCTCCATAATTACAGACCGCCGAGCCCGGAAACTGACATAGTGTAATTAAGGACAGAATAATCTCGCACTTGCATAAAGCGCAAATTAATAGGGCCATGTCCCGAAACACAGCTAAGATTGAAAACCCCAGAGGTCAGTGGAGACAGTTACAGGGATCGCCAAGAAGTTTCCTCTGACTTGGAAACGATGTATGCAGACTGCAGGAGGATTGAGACATGAGTTTAGTTAAATGGAAACCATCAAACCTCTCCCCAAGCAATGAAGAGAAACAAAATCAAAGATACCAAACTCTTAATATTAGCATTATTGAATAACGTGCATTTCAGTAAGTATTAACTGTTATTTCGTTCCCTTATTTTTAGGGCTACGTAGAATGGTAGCTGTAACGTTGGTACTCTTGCATGAAGAAAGATGAAAAGCAGGTCTTGGTCATAAGGAAGACATTATCAACTAATTTTTCGAAGTCACCATTTCGGTATAACAAATTTAGGACATGAATCACCGAGATGAATTTCATAAGTGAAATCCTTTCTGTGATAACCATCTGGACACTTGTGTCTTTGCATTACTTTCTGAATCTGGAACCCAGATCTTGACCTGGATCCGATACGGTCAGCTCCTGTCAAACTAATCAGACAAGATGCTGATCAGATCACATGAGAGATCCTATTTATCTCAGACGTATGCAACGTGTTGTTTAAAATAATTTTCTTTATCTTGTAAAAGAATCTCTTTGTTCATATTTAGGTAATGTTTTGTTGTTTTTTTTTCAAATGACATTTTTTATTTGGGCTTATGAATGAATACTGGATTGCTATAACGCAGACATTGTTTTCCATCAAGTTGGAAAAAAAAAACGGAAAGGAACTACGCCTGTTCCCTAGACAACCAATAGGGCCCATCACAAAACGCTTCCAGTTTGAGCAGTAAAATTACAGCACTTTTACTGATGGAAAAACACTGAAGTAAATAGTTTGTGGTGGTACCCTGTGTCCTTGAAGAATGGGTTTTTCGTGAGATGATAAAATGTCACCATCATTATATGGCTGACACGTGACCTCCTTAAACCACTCGAAGAAATGACTGGTAAAACTACAGCGAAACTGCGTGTTTCCCAATTCATTGCGCTGTCAAACGAGCCCCTCAGACTGTAACCGTGAGCGCTGAGGATTTTGTGGGAGTTTCCTGTCATGTCTTCAGCCTTTCATTATATTTTCTGTAAACATGGCCTGGATTGTTCTCATCAGTATCATTATTATTATTACTTTTTGAGACAGAGTCTCACTCTGTCGCCCGGGCTAGAGTGAGTGCCGTGGCGTCAGCCTAGCTCACGGCAACCTCACACTCCTGGGCTCAAGCGATCCTCCCGCCTCAGCCTCCCGAGTGGCTGGGACTACAGGCACGCGCCACCATGCCCGGCTAATTTTCTTTTCCCTCTCATCAAAATTATTATTAATATTAAAAGCATAGTACTAGCATGAGAATGCTTTATCTCTATGTGAGAGATATCCGAGTGTCATATCCTAGGAAACGGGGCCAACTACGTTTAGGCAAAGCTAGAGAAATAGACTATCTTTAAAGTGACAGAAATGCTTAAGCTAATTCTTAATGTTGATTGGAGAAGAAGTCATCGAGTGGCACGGACCTCAACTGAATGAGTAAAAACTCCAGTAATGGCAGTAACTCACACTCGCCTGCGATAGTCACTGATTGACGCGGATGAGAGCCTGGAAAACAGGCACGAGGAGAGTCCTCCCAAGCCCCTGCCCCTTGCCAGCCTCGCTCACTGCGCAGAGCCACCTGCCGCACCTGCGCAGACCCGCGAACCCCACGTGCCGAGACTCCAGAACACGAGAGTCTCCAGAGAGCTTTAGCCCGGACGTGCGCTCACCACCTGCACACACCGCGACCAAGTCCTTCACGTGAAGGTCTAGAAGCTTCTCGACAGGACTTCCACGGGTGACCCCAACAAGACCTGCAACAGTTCCTCACAGGCGTGCCGAACATGCGGACAGGAAGGACTGTGTTCCCTCGGCCGTTTCTGGAAGCCTGTGCATGGCAAGGAACGAGACAGGACAGAGTTCACGCAGCACGCGGGCTCGCACGCAGCCCAAGGGGCGTTTGGAGGTTTCGCGCGATTCGTTTTTCGAAAGACTGTAAACTAAGTTATTGTTAGGAAGAGAATACGACGGACGTAGGTGGATAAAAGAACACAAAGGTTTTAGGTTGCAACGAATAGGAACAAGACATTGAGGGTAGACATTTGAAAAGTCGTTTACCGAGATATATTCTGGAATCTCCTTCTTCGGGGCTTTAGAACATTGCAGTACGGAGCTGTGATGGCTTCGCCAAGGCCTTGTTGAAGCAAAGGTCTGGAATCCATGTTTGCAGTTGTTGTGCTGTGCTGCAAGTATTTTCAGTGCCGGAAGGTTCCTGTGTTGCTTTTCCTCTCATCCGCCCGTCAAGACCCTGCGCCGTGTGCGAAGATGGCACTGCCACGGCTGGTGGCGTCCGTGGTTGCAGGGATAACAGAGGGGGCCTTTCATTGAACAAACAGTGCGGCAATTACATGGAAATTAGTGCTATGAATTCCGATTCTGGAATCCACAATTGCCTTAACTCATAGTGTGATCAGTCTGCTGAGCTCTGGTGTAACCTCACAAATTATTAAATGGATGAAGGACACACTGCTACCCGCAGGGTCATTCTAAAACAAAACTAGCAAAACTGACTCGTTGTAAAAACTTAAAAGTACTAATCGCATTAACTAATAAGGCGACAAAATTATGATGATGGCATAAATAGAGAGTCACCGCTAAAGAGCAGACAGGAAAAAAAAAAAGAATCAGCAGAAATTCATAAAGACAGTGATGATTGAAAAGTCATTACGCAGGGGAGGTAATAAATGTTGAAAATAATGAGGTTATGCACAATAGCTTTATTTCAAGAGCGGCTCCGGAATTTCGGCAAGTGCTATTAAAGTGAGCAAGAAAATTAGCATAAACAAAACACAGAAGTAGGAACAGCTAAGAAAAGATGAACTCGCCCCCAATTACCAAATTGACCATAAATGAAGCTTGTAGGCAGAAGGACGGGTCCTGGGAGAGAAACATTTCAACGCTGATGTTTAGTTGTCAAAGAGTTAAGCCACTTTAAATTGTGCACATCAAGAAGCTTCTTTATTTGGAGAGCTGATTTGCCATTTGCTTCTAATGAAAGAAATGATTGTGCAGCTCAGAAGGGAAATGATATTCATATGAGCACAGAGCACACTGCTGTCTGGTTTCTTCTCACCGGACGGATGGACCTAATTGCAAGAAGATTTCCACGGATATACAAACCTCAGGGAAAAAGTGACCGAGGCCATAGAAATTATGATAAATATGCTTTTTGACCTTTTCATGCTGAGATCTTATAGGTGAAAACCATGCATTTCTCAAGAGGAAAATCATCCCATCAGAGCAGTTCAACCGTTGAAGGTGTGGACCTCCCCTGGCCCTGTCTTCACACATTCGCACATCATCAGCCAGCTTTTGTGCCGGGTCTCTGCGTTTGTGGGGGAGCTCTATCGCTGGCAGCGGGAGGCCAGGGTGCCTCTAAGGCAGCGTCGGTCCATGCCCGGCCGGGTACTGTCATGTTCCGGGAACCACGGACGACGGCAGCGGACGGAACAGGCATCGGCGGCGTCACGCCCCTCGGCAGACGGCTTCCCGAAGACTCGATTCTCTGACTGTATCTGTGAAAGAAAATGAAAGCCCTCAACAACCGTGCGGTGTCAAAGAAATTATCTCACACAAAATAAGATTCGGTAACTCCGGACCGCAGAGACGCTCAACAGAACCCCACGTGCGTCTGAGTGGGTATGCGTGCTTTTCCCACGGGGAGGAGGGAATTAGTGAGTTGCAATGTAGCTTCTGGATTTCAGGTAACAGGTGAAGTCGAAAGTTCGGAACATATAGGCAAGGCAAAGATCTTATACCTAAAGAAATTATATTCCTCTCCTAAAACACATAAATAGATGTTTTGCTACATTAACTAGAATAGCAGGCAATTTTTAAACTAAGTGGACCATATGACATCATAGAAGCAGAATTCAAAATATGAACAGAAATTGAGATATTCTATCCCGAGGCCCACCTGCAGATAGTCTCTGATAAGCAAGAAATCGAATTTCTATTCTGCAGTACCACAGATAGGGTCCACAGAGCCACACAACTGTGCCGTTCAGTGGTCCTTGAAGTTGTTCTCAGGTTTGTTAGTCAGGACACAGTCACGCACAGAGAACACGCACACGCAAAGCCACAGCGCAGAACCACCAGCTCTTGTGTTGCGTGAGACTGTCTCCGGGCTCACAGAATGTTTGTTCGACGTGTTCCTCCTAAGCGATTTTCAGGTGTCAGCAAGGAGACAGCACACACGTGAACCTCGGTCCATGTCTTCTAAAAGGTCCCAGTTGAAGGGTGCGTGTGGACGACAGACGGAGAGGTGCAGGGCGGAGGCCGTGGGGCTGTGGGCCTCGGGCAGACTGGCTGGGGCACCAGACGGGCCGGGTGGAGAGTCGGTGTGCGGCAGGGGTCCGGGGCCTGGAGGTCTGTGTGGCTTTGGAGAGCGTGGAGCGGCCGCGCCGGGCAGGGAACCGCCAGACAGAAAGCGGGTCCGAGGAAGAAACTCGTCACGTCAACGCTTGGAAGATGGCGCAGAGAAGGAGGAAGCGTTGAGAGTCCGCTGGAGTTGATGGTCCCAGTGCCACGTAAAACTGTAATGGGAACGTGCTCCCAGCAAAGGGAGAGTTCTGGAATGTGAACTCCATCCCGGGACAAAGCACTGTTTGTGGCAGCCCAGCGCATGCTACTGCTCCGAGACCCTCACCTTGTGCATGGAGCCACGCCGTGTGGCTCGGAGGGGTCTCTGCGTAACTAAAGACATATATTGTGAACTCTGGGCAGCCTTCCGTTCTATTTTAAAGCAGGGGCATAAATGAAACTGCCTTGGAGATAAAGTAGAGTCACAGCAAATGATCAGCTAACCCAAAGAGAAGGGAGGAAACCACAAAGAAGAAACAAATCAGCAGGGCGCGGTGGCTCACGCCTGTGATCCCAACACTCTGGGAGGCCGAGGCGGGAGGATCGTTCAAGGCCAGGAGTTTGAAAACAGCCTGAGCAAGAGTGAGACCCCGTCTCTACTGAAAATAGAAAGAAATCAATTGGCCAACTAAAAATATATAGAAAAAATTAGCCGGGCATGGCGGCACATGCCTGTAGTCCCAGCTACTTGGGAGGCTGAGGCAGCAGGATCGCTTGAGCCCAGGAATTAGAGGTTGCTGTGAGCTAGGCTGACCCCACAGCACTCACTCTAGCCTGGGCAACAAAGTGAGACTCTGTCTCAAAAAAAAATAAAATAAAATAAACAAATAAACAAATAGCGGAAGAAGCAAACAGAAAACAGCTGGAAAGACGGTGGATTTTAACCAAAGGACCCCCCTCATGATACTGCATGTGAGCAGGTGGATCAGGCTGGGTAAGAGGCCAAGACCACCGGCCCGTGTAGGGAAGCGAGACCCGCGTGCTCACGTCCTCGAGGAGCCCGCTGCGAGTGTAAACACGGAGAGGTGGACAGAGAGCGGGCGAGGAAAGCCGGCTGGCGCGTGCTGGCGGGTCACAGGTGGGCTTCAGGAGGAGGACTGTCCCCAGGGTGACAGGGGTGCTGCCCACCCTCCTCATGGGACAGCCCTCGGGTGGCCCCGGGCCGTGCAACCCTCAGGGCTGCAGCCTTCCCTCGCACGAAACTGCCGCGCCGGCCTTTCTGATCGCCGTGTCCTGGCTCCTGTTGGCAATCCCACCGCGCATCCAAAATATCTATGTTTAGTGTTTCCTGTGTCTTCACCTGCATAGAGTCGTGCTGCCCCAGTCACTGTGGGCCGCCCTCCCCTGGCAAAGATGGTGGCTCCAAGGTTCATGCATGGCCGAGGTTATACTCCCCTCTATTTACAGAGTATTCCACTGAATTAATATACCACGAATGATACAGCCATCTGCGATAAATCCACAGTTAAATTAAACTGTTCTAATATTTGGTTCTAAAAACCAATTTTACTTATAAAATTATTACATGCTAAATCCTACGCAAAATTGTTTTTAGAGCGCTGAGAGTTGCGTGACTCCAGCATGGTGGGGTGGGGGAAGCTAGTGAGTGGGGTTGGTGGGGGGTGCCGGGAAGAGCCCCCCGGGGGGGGGTGCCCAAGCTCACCGTGAGCACTGCCAAGCCCAAGACGGGGGGAGGACGCTGCCACCGGGACAGGCGGGGGCAGGTCAGCGGCGTGGAGGACGAACAGTCCTGGAATACCCGGGGAACTTCCGATAGCTCAACACCGTGGAATCGGAACACCGGGGGGAGTGACCAGCGTCTCAGCCGGAGAGTTGGAGAGGAGAGAAGACAGAATTTGCAGTTAGATTTGGAAAGAAGAAAATGGTCTAGAATTACTGAGAACTTGCAAGTTTCCTTGACTTTCTGGGCTCTCTGCCTGCAACGCGTGATTTAATCACCGAGGAAACTTATTCCAGGAGCTCCAAGGCCTATCGTGGAGCCGCAACACTGTTTTCAGTATCGCAAGAGCTCAGGTGGCTCCTGTAGGGACCAGGTGTGGACACTAAGCCTTCGTCCAGGTTAGGTGGTGTCAGTTTCTGCTGCCCAGGTGACTGACGGCCTCACGTGTGCTCACGCCAGGGGAGCAAGCCGTGTGCAATGCTGCCGGGTGTTGCTTCCCGTGGTCAGGGTCAAGCCAGGCACGCCAGTCACCAAAACAACTTGTCCGGGAGGGCGCCCTTCCCGGGCTGCGTCTGGACAAGCTCGGGATGTTCAGGGCCTAATAAAGAGACGGGTTATAAAGTTTCCTTTTCTTTAACAGGATTTCAAAAGATTGCCTGTTTTGCTTGCTTAAGTAATAGTTACTGAGATGGATTATGTGCAAGAAACACCCCAAAGTCCCCCTGCCACTCGCTCTGGTCTCCTGGGGCTTCCTCCCGTCGTCTGTCGTCTGGGCTGGGACCCCGGAAGCCCCCCGTGCCCCCCCCACCCCTCCTGGCACTGACGTGGGCAGAGTCCTGTGGTCCCCGGCAGGCCTCGGCGTTGCCCTTGAGCATCGTCTCCGTGTGACATCTCGTGTGATTGACAGAGAAGACGCTTCCTCGGAAAACAGCACAGTCTGCAGGGCAGTGACTTCGGGAACACGTTTGGGTTTTGCCTTATTCCTAGCCGGTGGTTCTCTTCCTTTTTAATTTGTGATTACATCCTTCCGAGACCTACTCGGGCTATTTTTGTAGCAATTTTCCCAGCATGGTGTCTTGGATTAAATTTAGCTTATGTAACGTTCAGGAATAATCCTTTTGCTAAAAAGAACAGGTCAACACAATGGAGAAGGTCTTGGGTTTTCAGCTGAAAGGCCACATTCTCTCCACACGTCTGCAAAGCATTCAGTACACGTCACGGACTGCAGATCCAACGTCTCTGGAGAGACAGGTCACCGTGTCCGGAGGGAAGGATGTGCGTGGAGAGGCCCGGGCTTCCCAGGCCGAGAGGAAAGGGTCTGTCTGCACCCTGACCCCTGGGGGCAGCCACGCGGCGTGCGCTATAGGACAGCCACCAGAGGGCGCTGTCCCCGGGCTGGACGCACTTCCCTGTTTAGGGTAATTTTACACCTACTCTTACCCAGAGGAGGATTTGCATGTTTTAAAAGCTAGAAATTAACCACAAGCAATTTCTTCATTCTTTTTTTAAAAAAAGTACTTGGATAGGAGCCACTAAATACTAGCTTCTATTTATTTTTTAAGATAACGATGCTAAATGGATGGGGAAAATTTACATTTCTAGATTTCAAGTCCTCTGTATACACGGATTCTTACATAAAGAAAAAAAAAAACAAAAAAACGCCACAAACTGATATTTTCCCTGGAAGAGTTGTATGTGTGTGTGTGTTGATGGAGGCTTTAAATATGTTGTTTTCCCACTTTTGAGTCACCTAAATATAAACGCAGGAGGAAACAAAGCCACGCGCACGCCTAAATAAGGCCGCGCAGGTGTACCTGGTAATCAGTGCACAAATAGCTCGGCGAGAGGCCCCGAACCTTGTCCCCGCGATTCCATTCTCCTGCTCAGCGTGCCGTCGCCAGTCCACTCCGCAGCAGGTATAAAAGGCGGCATCGGCAGAGCTGCTGAACGCTCACTTCATTTTCCCAGCGGTTTGGCGCAACGCTGTTATTTAACATTTATCACTGGTGTTTCTGCAATTGCCGAGCCCCCTGGAGGAAGCACACTGCGCAGCGGCCCCCACAACCCCCGCTGAGTGGGGTCCGGGCTGGAACCCGGCCCGCAGCGCGGACACGCCGCAGCTGGCGTCCGCCCCGCCAGCCCAGCAGGCCCCGCTGGACGCCGAGCGCAAGAAGCCCGTTTGCCGGGCGCCGCCGGGCGCCACAGCTGGCAGAACGAGCGGAAAACGGACGGAACAGCTGCGCAGACACAGAATCGAGACCAGACAAGTAAAAACCGTGTGGCTTGTGGACGCAGGATCAGAGAGAGGGGGAATCCTCAGAGGCAATTCTAAGTTAACATCTCTTTCCTTCTTTACAGCAACACTAACCGATTGTGAAGGACACAGACAAGCCAGACGAAGGAAATAAAAGTCACACGTGGTTTCAGCACTCCTGGATAGCCCTGCCGAAGTGTGTGCTGTGTGCTCCTGTTCTTCTAGATGTTTGCTTGTTAAGTTGACCTGAGTCACCTAACCGTGTGGATACCGTGTTGCACAGCAGGCAGACACGCGTGAGAAAATCCCGCCTCTCCGAAACAAACACTGTGGCATAAAGGCGCACATACGACTGAGGGGCGCACAGCTCACCCCGAGCCTGGGCGTCGGAGAAGATCTCCGCCTTGGAGCCAGGGACGACCTGAGCCCCGGCTGCACCACTCACCGGCGCTGTCCCTGGTTCAGGACGTTGAGCCTTTCTGATGCGCGTTGTGTCCAGACGGGAGGCGAGTTATCTCCATCCAGAGCGTTCGTCAGCGGATTAAAGCGTAGGATAGGAAGAGTGCACCAGCCACGAGATGCTCGGAACGGTGGCCACGATTTCTAAACTCAAACGCTCTATTTCTTCCTTTGGAAAATGCAAGGTAACATTCAGACCTATTTTTAAAAAGAAAACCTAACACACAAAAAGCTTTAAATTTCTTTCTTTCTGCTAAACAAAATCTATTACATAAAAACCTTTCTCAAAATTGGTGCCTGAGCGAGAAAGTTTCTAGGTGAACTTGAGGTTATAAATCTGCCAAAATAGCCCAGGAATGAAAACAGATGATTTGGGGTCTTGCGTTATGTTGTTACTTCCTTGTTTCAGTGGACTCCTGTAGGATGTTTCACCTGCAATGTGTAGCAATCCACACGGGGCCTATTAAGGAATTTAAATCAGGTCACCCGCTGAAAATGAGGGAAGCTTTGTGGGACTTTTGCTCTGAGAAGGGGAGACACCCTCTTGATCAAGTGCCCCTTTTATCCCACTGGAAACGGATCTGAGACACCTGCAGAGGGAACTTAGAAAACCCTACAAGTAGCAGGAACGACCGGGATTTCAGAGCGAAAGGCAGGGCAGGCACAAAGGCAGGGCAGGCGCAAAGGCAGGGCAGGCGCAAAGGCAGGGCAGGCGCAAAGGCAGGGCAGGCGCAAAGGCAGGGCAGGCGCAAAGGCAGGGCAGGCGCAAAGGCAGAACAGGTGCAAAGGCATAACAAGCACAGAGGCAGGACAGGCGCAAAGGCAGGGCAGGCGCAAAGGCAGGGCAGGCGCTAAGGCAGGGCAGGCGCAAAGGCAGGGCAGGCGCAAAGGCAGGGCAGGCGCTAAGGCAGGGCAGGTGCAAAGGCAGGGCAGGTGCAAAGGCAGAACAAGCACAGAGGAAGGGCAGGCGCAAAGGCAGGGCAGGTGAGGCTCAAGAACTGAGGAAGGCTGTGTGGTCCTATTGTGGGTTGAACACTGTTCCCCAACTCATGTCTACCCTAAACCCCTGAACGTGACCCTATTTGGAAACAGGATCTTTTTAGGTGTAATTTACAGCAAGGTGAGGACACACTGGGTCAGGGTGGGCCCTAAATCTGATCACCTGTGTCCTTGATAAACAACACATACGTGGAGAAGGCCACGTGACGGGGGCAGGCGCTGTCTACAGGCCAGGCTGCCCCCGGAGCTGGAAGAGACGAGAAGGGTCTCCCTCAAACCTGGAGAAAGTAACTGGCCCTGCGGACGCCTGGGCCTCAGACTTCTGGCCTCGGGCACCGTGGGGAGCACGTTCCTGTTGTGAGAAGCCACGGGGGTTCGTGGGCTTGTGTCGGCAGCCCAGGCACGGAGTCAGTCCGCCAGGAAGAGGGACAGCCGATGCCTGCTCCTGAGGGTACCTGTGCCACGGCCTCTCAGCCAGAGGAGGTTATTCAGTGTCTTGGACACGGAAGATGTTGAAAAGAAGTCTTCGATTAAATGTTGTTTGGTTCCTTTCTACGGCTGAGTGGTACTCTGAGTCAGACACACTAAAACTCCGACTTAAAACTGTACAAAGTGTATATGTAAGAATTATTTGCACCCCTTAATATCTTGAAATTTAAGAAATGCTGTTTGACATGTATCCTCCGTAATGTCTATCCAACAGGTTCTTAAAGACACTTAACAAACAGGCGACGTGACTCTTCGGAAAGGCCAGTGTGGCCAGGCAAGGGGACAGTGGGGCAGGGTGTTCTCTGGAGGAGTTGGGGCGGCCGCCTAGCCGGGAGGGAGGGGACAGCGGGCGCCAGCGCCTCCTCCAGCAGCTGACCCGGTGTCCGGGAACGCCTGGGTACCCGGTGGGCGCTCAGGTGTGCGCCCGTCAGCCTCTGACGGGAGAATAACAGTGTTCGTGATGGTAATTTCCCATCATGATTCTTGTGAGCAAAGTTGTTTTGAAAATGACATCATATTTCTGACACACCGAGAAAAATAAATTCTTTTTTCGATCTTGTGTTCGGGGGTGAGGGAGGGGGCCCGGGCCGAGGGACCGGCCCTGCTGGCCTCGCTGGTCTTTTCCTCTGTGTGTGCCTGCTCCCGCCGCCGTCACCGCCCCTGCAGGGTTTCCTCACCTGTGGGCGGAGGGCCAGGTGCGAGCGTCCGGCACGCGGTGGTGGGTCATTTCATAGGCTCACTGGGGAGAGGACAGACACGCGCGGCCAGCAGCTAGCTGTGTTTCCAACGCTCCTCCCACGTGGAACGAAGGGAAGGAGCTGATCTAATCGTCTCGTTCTGCGAACGCGGAAAGTGAGACAGTGAGGCCTTTGGTTTTGTGGCCACTAACAGATGAAAGCGTGCCTTGCGAGCTGTGTGAAGGTAGCCCAGTGGCATTAATAAAATTCCGTATTTTGAGGGGGCAAACAAGTTTATTTAAGAGATTTAAGTATTAGAATAAATGGAGAAGGAAACAGCTAAGCAAGTAAAGCACAAACAATATTGATATTTAATATCGATGAAATTAGCCTACCAAACACCTAGGAACATCATGTGTGCATGTACCCATCTCCTCCTCCCCTCCCATCTGCCCGACGCCCGACAAATGTCACTACGATATGCGCACTTAGGAGTTGATCAGTCAAAACCAGTCTGCTGGTGAGTACACGTGGTGCTTGGTTTTCCATTCTTGGGATAGTTCACTTAGTACAATGGGCTCCAGCTCCATCCAGGTTAATAGAAGAGGTGCTAGATCACCATTGTTATTTTGGGGCTGAGTAGAACCCCATGGCATGGATATGCCACATTTTATTAATCTTTTTCTTAAATATACGATTGTGTCCCGCCCTTCAGAGAAGGCTCCAGCTTTCTCTCATTCTGTCTTACCTTGCACATGGTGTCACAGTGGGGGCTGCCGATAACAGCATTTCTGAAAGGCTGAGGAGGGAGCACGGTGCACGTGTGAATAGCATGCATTCGCCCCAGCACACGCGTGAATGGCATGCATTTGCCCCGTGTGAAGCACTTCAGCTCAAAGCGGAGTAGGAATGGCACTGACACACTTAAGGAATTCTCTTCCACTGAGCCTGGGGTTCTCGCACTATCACTGAGCACACCTGCTCCCAAAGCACATGGAGGAGGGGGCGGCACGCACGGCAAGTTCACACCGCCTGCCCCCACGCCCAGCAAGGGCTGGCCCGCCGGGGCTCGGCTCAGGTGGGGTCGGGGCTTCTGCGTCCCCCGCTCACCTCGCGCCCCTCTGGCCTGAACGTCGCTTCACTGCATCTGTTCTGCATTAATAACCCGGGCTAGCAAGTAAGAGGTTGATTAGCTTTATTCGTTTTGCGTTGGCAATTATTGTAAATTGAATGTTGAACATTTTTTAATTAGACTAGCTTACTGTGAGCAAACAGAAAGATCTAGGGCATGATGCTGACTCCTCTAAGCACACAAAAAATAGTATGTATAATTATAAAACCAGCATGCTACAGCCGCAAAGACTCCTACCTGGAACCATTATTGACTGGGAACACTTCATGTCCGAAGCGTCCAGAAACTCGGCCGTGGACCTGTTTGCCTGGAAGGCCGCCGTGACATCAGGGAGACCTGTGTGTGTTTGCAGATGGACGTGAGCCAGGTGCTCATCCGCGGTGTAGCTCCACTGGCATCGCCCATTATGTGAATGAGACGTGGAACATGATTTCCTGCAACTCTGAGATATTGCAACACTAAGTGGATTGCTGGCGCAGGCCCACGGAGATAATAACGTGGGGTGGCCACGCCGGCACGTCCGGCAGGGACTGCCCTGGCGGTCTCACACCAAGCTCGCTGGAAGCAGCTAGCACCCGATTCACAGGGAAGCCACTGTAGCAAATCTTAATGAGCCCTTGTTGCAATATTGTGTTTTATTTTAAGTGGTAGCTTTTAGCTTTTCAAAATTATGTCCACTAATTAGAGTCATGTGACCAACCTAGTTAACCCTCAGCTATAAATTATAATACATATTCATAATTACATGGATTTCACCCTCTATAAAACCGCCCTTACGCAAACAGTAGTAGTCGGTACGTCATTAGAATATATCGGCAATTAATTCTCAAAATGATCAATGGGCAGAATGTCCTTTCCCTCCATATCTGGTTTATTTATGTGCCCCCATTAATTATGCCTAATTTACTGTTGGCACTTCTCTTCCTAATGTAATTCAATTTAAGCATATCTTTCTGGAGACTTATTAATAGGTAGGGTCATTTATATTGTGTAGCACAAATATTTTATAATCCACTAATCTTGACAAAAAGGCAATGCCTTCCTAATAAAAAATGTATGAGGAGTAATGGTTCCCTATTAATAACTTATTAGGTCAGATCACACAGTTTGAAGTGTCTATTACACTTTAATTTTATCGGATTTCTTCCTTTGGAATTTGCCACTATTCCTTTATCTTTCAATTTTGATTGTTCGAGCACCACGCCTGGTGCCGGGCAACCTCGAGCGGTCCTCCATGGCTTGCCGTTGCCACGGTGGGCAGAGATCGCTAGATGTGCCGGAGGGCTTCCTTAGAGAACACGGGGATGCCTTGCGTGTGAAAGAGCCGTCTCCTCCTCACAAGGAACCATCGATCTGCCCGTGATTGTTATCGGCCCACACACCCTTTCTCCCTCAGACCCTTTCCCCGGAAAACACACACACGCACATGCACACACAGGAAATTCAAATACAATTTCAGGGGATTCTAGAAATCATAAAATCGATCTATGGACTCTTCAGAGGGTCAAAGAAACACAATTTTTGACCTCTGATTAAAATTCACTGTGTTAATTACATTTTGATGCTTTGACTAATAATGCAAGCTGGATAAATATCCTTTTTTCAGAAATGGATATGTCCGTCCATGAACAACATTTGAAGGAACTCGTTTAATTTGCCTTCATAAATTCTCTAACCCAGACTTCAAAATCTTTCCATCCGATTGTGCAGACTTCCCTAAGGCCCTGTGGGGGTGATCTTCCCCAGCCCTGCTCCGAGCGCCTTTGCACCTAGAGAGAAAGATACAATGTATTCATGAAAATTGTGACAGGTTTTTTTTTTTTTTAATGCAAGGTGTTTAAGTTTTGCTAGACTTCACCCTTCTCATCTGTAAAGGGAGGGGAGTGAACCTAGTCATTTCAAAGGTCCCTTCCAACTCTACTTTGTCATGACTCTGTGGGGCTGATAAACATATATGGATATACAGGAGCCAGTAATAGTGACACTGATAATGATGTCCCCGCAAAGGTAAAGATGATTCCTGGAGAGGAAAAGGTCCAGGTTGTCCAGTGAGAAGCAGAGGCAGCTGCCACGGCAACGTGCCGCTGTCACCTGAGCTCGGCGTTCCCGCTGCGGACTCAGCCCCGAGGGTACCGCGGCCCAGTGGCGTCAGAGCGAAACAGACTGAGCTAGCTCGGCGCTGGCTATTTTACGACGCAGTACGTATACGAGGTTATCGTCTGCAGAAAGTGTCGAGTAGACGGCTTTCCTGACCAGAGAGTCCTCTTCAGCAGGCACCTGCTTTAAGAGCCGCCGTAGAAGGAGCTTGGATGAGCTTACAAGCAACTCAATGATCTCTGTGGTTTCAAGAGTGAAGGATGAACGCCCTTCACTCTTCACTCCTGAGTGAAGAGAACACCCAGATAGATTAAAGAAATGACATAAAATTTGTGCACGTAATTGATGACTTTATGGAGCACTACCTATTCATTTGAAAGAATGCATGTATTAACCTTCCGTAAGAAAATGGATTCAGATGATACCATTACCAAGTTAGGCCTGATATTTTTTAAAAAAAAAATCATTAAAGAAAATTTGCTCTAAGATCACATTCACCATTCTTTAAAGATGTTTTGTTATTGTCTGTTTAGAAAACATTTTTCTAACATGTTTATTACTTTTATTATAAACATGAGCATCTGCCTATAATTCTTAAGGTTCTAAGGATTCATTTGAATAAAAGAAATTTGATAATATTAGATAACACACTATTATTCTATTTATCATATATGTGTTAAACATGTGTGTGCATGCATGTGTGTGCGCGTGTGTGTGTGTGTGTGTGTGCAGGAGTTTTCACCAGCATGCTTAAGTGTATCGTTGGAACAAAGGTGTCTAGATTGATATAACTACCAAAATTCAATTCTTTTGGATTCTTTTCATAATTCATTACGCTACACGCTGACTCAACGTGCCATCACAGTGTTAGGTCTAGGTGGCACCAAGAGAAAATAAACCAACTCGAGGTCTTAGTCCTGGGAAAGGGGAAAGAAACTCAACTTTGAGAAACCCATACTATGTACCATGTACCAAAGTCTGCATGAAACACTGAGGTAGCTGATCACTCTTCCACAGCACTAGGAAGTAATGATGCCCATTACCTTTAGAAAGGAAACTGTGGGGTCAAATCATTCACTCAACTTCACACACATAAAAAAAATCGCCAAGTCATAATTCAACCCCAGATCCGTTCCGATGGAATAGCACTACACTCTTTATGAAACAGAGAGTAGCTAAGCGGCCGACCGGATGGCAAAGGGTGGTTTCGATGATTCGTAGATTATCAGCGGAAATCCTGCTGGTTAAAATGACGAGGGGTGCGTCGTGCAGGGGCTGGTGTGGGGGAAGTGCCGTTTAGGCGAGGGGCGCTCAAGCAAGCAGAGAAGCTTCTTGGGCCAAAGAGAAGACAGCCCTGAACTAGGGATATTCTGGCAAAAACGTACGTGGACTTGTTAGGAAGGAACAGCGGTAAGGGCAAAATGCCCGTAGAGGGCCTTAAGCACTGAGCTCAGAGACTTACACGTTTTCCCCGTTAGGAACCTGGAGCGCCCCGAGTTTTTGAGCCATTTCACGGTGAAAGGAGCAGAGATTCAAGCCCAGTGGTCTGCAGGAAGCACTGGGTGACAGGGGAGTCTCTGATCCAGGAACAGAGGTGGGGGGTAAGAGGCTCGCGGAGAATGAAGAAAGCATCGGTGGGGACAGGTGGGGGCCAGGACCCACGGAAGAGGGGACAGAGCCGATGAGGGTGCTGGGCCGGGAAGATGATGGTTTTCCTGAAGTGACATTGGCGAGGAGAGCTGGAACTCGGAAAGGGGGAGCTCGGTTCTGACCGCTGCCTCGGTGTGTCTCTCGGGTAATGCCCGGTCGCCTCGGCTTCTCGCGTGGAGATCTGAGCACCCTCAGAGCAAGGGCCTTGACTTGCTGCTCGTTTGCACGGGTCGATGCCAGTTTAACTCTTCAGGATAAATAACCGCATCTCCTGAAAAGAGGGCAGACTGTGAGTCAATGGACCTGGAGGGCTGTCGCTGGCTGGAGAATTGCAGAAGGAAGAGAGGAAGGGGGCAGGGAGACCCGCAGACCCCGGGAAATGAGGGCGTCTCCACCCGGAGGTGTCCTCGGGGGCCCTAAACTGCCGAGGGCGTCACAGTGGTCAGGGGCACAGCCCGCCCAAGAATGGGCTCATCTCCTGGCCACTTGGTTTCTGAGAACCTGGGGAGGGGACTGTAGGAGACAGACCAAGAGCCAGGTTGAAGGAAGCTAAGGACTGTTGGCTGCTGTGCAGATAAAACGATGAACACCACCCTTCTGTCCAAAATGACTGTGTGTCAAAAGGAAAAGCAGGAGTGCAGGGCAGCGAGGATCCGCAAGGAGGAGGAAATGGGTTTTCTAGGCTTCCCGCCTTCTGGAGGACGCGGAGCTTGGAGGGCTAACACGGGGGGGGGGGGGGGGGGAGCAGCTGAAGAGAGGAGACGGGGGCGGCCACGGACATCACAGACCTTGGCATGAGCAGGCAGTGCCACACGAGACCCGACCTTGCCAGCTTACCGCCTTTGAAGAGCATCTTCCTCAGCCAGGCTGAGAGGAGGAACAGCCTGCGTGGTGCACAGATCGACTTCGACGTGCAGAAGCGGAAGATCGCAGCTGGCCTTGGTGTCCCTGCTCAGCTCTGCAGGGCAGGGACAGCCGTCTCCTGGAGCGAGCAGAGGTGCTAGCCCGGAGCCCGGAGGAAGAGTGTCCCCGCTCTCAGACCTTCCCTGGGAACCGGCCAGGTGCCAGGCAGAGCGGTGACCGCTGGGGAGCTGGACGTGCTTCTTGGAACTGGAGGATTTTCCAAGAGTCGAATCGGAGGGCCTCTGCGCACGGCGCGCTGAGCAGCGGGCTGGCCCCGACGGAGAGCGCAGAAGCGTCGCTAAGTGCGGCTCGGTTGTCAGGACATTGATTTAGCAAACGGGACAAAAGTCAAGTGGGCCCGAGAGTCCAGGACGTTATCTGGGATATTGTTTAAGTAGTTGATTACAAGATCCGATTGGTGAAGAGTCTATTACTTTTAGTGAGTACCCTAGAGTTTATAAAGCACTTATACACCCTTTATCTCAGAGAGTCAAATGTAACTATAAACAGGCTAATAGGCCGGGTGGCGTGCGCTGGGTTGGGTCATTTGAGCCAAGGCGGAAGCAGAGTGGATGCATAAGAGGAGTCAATTAAGGGGCTGCGATGGGAGGGCAGAGCCGGAGTCTGAGATGGTGCGTGGACGGATGAGACCCATTCAGGCCCCGGCAGGTGGGTCTGTGGGTCTTGTTGCAGACGTCTGCCCACCTGGACCTGAAGAAGGGGCGACCCACCGGCCGCTGGCCAGCCATTCTGCAGCAGGACACGGGCCAGGCTGGGGCCAGGACTGGGAGCAACGCTGGCCGTCCTCGGATCTGCGGGGTGGCTGCGAGAGTGAGGTCAGAGCCAGGGCAGGACACGCAGGACACGCAGAGCACTGCGGCCACGTGGAGCCACGTGGGATGAGGCCGGGGACGCCCAGCACCGAATGCCCCTCTGTTTAGGGCCTGGCGGAGGATGACAGGGTACGCCTGGACTGTAGGCCCTCAGGGGTCCTGGTTTCTTGCACGGAGTGTACACACCCAGGACAGCGTGCACCATGACGTGGAGTCTGCACCGACGCCCGGCACACGTGCACCGTCTGAACCCCTAAGGGAGCGGCAGGGCGGCATCGGTGGGAACGTGTAGCTCACCCCTTGCTCTGCCTCAGAGCTGCTGTCTGGACAGAGGGACGCTGCGCCCCACCGTGCCCCACTCTGCAAGCTGTCTCAGCAGCAGCCGTGGTGGAAGAGCAGGAACAAGAGCAGGGGCTGCTTTGGAAAACAGACAAGTGCATTTCTTGAGCATCCGTCTGCATTTTGAGGAGGAAAACAACACCGACTGAGCAGAAAACACCACATCAGCTGGGGCTCTTCAGCCTGGCCTTCTGGATGCACGCCTCGCTCTGTGGTTTTCCAAGTGCGTGAATACTGCTATTCAAATTAACAGTAACAAAATCCCCATGATTCCTGACCACGCGATTCCCTAAACACGTTTAAAATCAAAAGAAGTCCACTTCCTCTTCTCACCAGGAATTTCATTCTGGATTATTGATTTTTTAAAATATTTTCCAGTAAAGTTTTAGAACATGGGTTTAAAGTATGAAAGATGACTTCCTCAAATTTTGAGAAAAGGACTCTGCGATTTTCCTAATAATTTGTTACGTGGTTAAACACGCTACCAGGCTAGGAACGCACGTGAAAATGCATTGCTCGGTTCCCCTGAAGGAATTTGAGACTCAAAAGCACGCACAGTCTCCGATGTAAAACACGACGAGAGTAAAGACGGAGAGAGCAGCTATCGCGCCGCGGTACGCTCCCGCGTCATGCTGAGGCTGCCCACGCTCCCTCTCCAGCACTCAGTTTTCCAGAAGCACGGAAAACCGTGCGGAGATTGTTTAAAATAATCTGCCGTTCCTTGTCAAATTGGGAGCGTGTTTTGCAGCAAGCACGCTCCATCAGAGTAACATGGGGCCTTCCGGACTCCCGGCTTCCCTCCCCTGCACCCACACGCCAACCCTGGTCATAAGAACCTGAGCGTCACCGGGATATCATTCCATAAAAACAAAAACAAAAACAATCCTCCTCCTTCTCGTAAAAAAAAAAACCAAACAAAAAAAACCAAAAAACAGACAGCAAATGCAAACAACACTCTCAACATGAGGGCGCGGGGTGGCGCCCCCACGGCACCCCAGGTGGGACAAAAGACCGTGGCGGCATTTGTCGCGCTAGCAGCTGCAGGCGGATGCATTTGGCTTTCTGTGACATAGAGGCTGGTGGATAAAAATAGACACTGGCATTTATTGGGAACTTAAGCTTGCTGAAGTTTTGCAGATTTAGAAAGTTCACTAATCGCTATCAATTAAAATCCCTGCCTCATTGTTGCATAAATTATTCACCATAGTGCACACAATAGCAAGGCTTTTGGAAACATTTATTGTGGCCAAATGTTGGAAATAGTGAGGCACAAACTGATACAGATTTTTAAAAGTGTTTCAGTTTGTAAATTCTGAGGAAATAGTCACTGTAGCGTCATTGCTGGACTCTATCTTAAAAGCAATCAATGATATGTATATACTATAAAATATTTGTGATCTATAACATACTTCTAAAAAATATTGCTCAGAGTTTCTTTTTAGTATTTAAAATCAAAGAAACCTTAGCTAATTAAAAAAATCAGTCTAGAACAGCCACAAATATGCAAATATATTTGTGTTTGTGTGTGTACATTGATGTGTATGTGTGTATATATATATATATTAATACATAGACTCAAGCGCACAGGTATGGCTATGTAAGTAGCCATACCTGCACATTTATTAATTACTTTATAAAGTCTGAGTGTTTTACTGGAAATCAGAATTTAAGATCAAACTAGCCAGACGCTTTCTCTGAATCTCAGCAAGATCGTTATTCTACTCGTGCTGGTTCTCAAGGCTGACGACCACAGACCTGGGTCCACAGCCTGTAAATGCTCAGGTGGCCGGCGCCAACTGGCCCCCGGCTCTGCCAGGACCCCCCCCACCCAGGGTCGCTGCCGTGTCTTCTCCGGAGGGACTCGCTGTGAGTCTGTCCCTGGAGAGAAGGTCCCTGGTGCACCATCGGGGGAAATGGGGCAAAGCAGTCGCCGGGGAGTGACTGTCCTGGTGGTTTCACAGTCGGAAACTTAGACACCGCCATCCCTTCACCTTCACACCGGCCCACACCGGCGGAGCTGCTGAAAGCGGGCTCTGAAAGGGGAGACGCAAATGGAAGAGCGCATTCAGCGGCGGTAATGACACTGTCATTAAAGATGGATGGAGACTTTCAATTAAGACACGTCCCCCGTCCGAGATGCTTAAGCCAGTGCTGCCTACCATGAGCTAAGCTCCGCAATAAAGATAAAAGGTCATTATAATCCATTGAATTCAATCATGACAAGTTCATTTACCTGACAGGAGCATGTATTACATACAAAAAACTAAATTAAAATAACATTATGGGTTGGCTCAAATCCACACAAGAAAGGAAATTCAGGATGAAGGACAGAACTAATCACAGGCTAAGCATAATTTGATTTATAGTCCCTTTTTGTTGCAGAGAAATACTCATTCTGTTGCCCATCCTAACTGACAACCTAGGCACCGAGAAACAGGCCACTTTCTTATTAACCGATGCTGTGCTTCGGTACAGTTATTATGGTGTCTGATATCTAGTAGTGAAAATCATACCACTTATTGCAACAACTCAGTCATTCTTATGTAAGAATAAATATACTAAATATATGTCCAAACATATTGTTTTGCAAATTTCAAAAATGATGTTAAAGCTGTGTAATCTCTAGGACCATATAAATATAAGATAAAATTTTTGTAAATACTTTAGCACCAAATTTAATGTCTTAAATATTGTTTTCTTTATTAGAAAATTAAACATGTTTATATTGAGAAAGGTAGGCTACATGTAAAATAATATATTTAAGCAATTATTTATATATTTATAATAACTAAAATATATTTTAACATTTACATATATACATACTCATTTTTTTATGTGATATTTAACATATTCATAAGTCTCTGGTTACCAAAAACTATATTTTCTACCCAAATGCCATTTATTTATCTGTTCAATTTCTTAAAAGGTCTCACAAGCCTAAGTTGTCAGTAATTGACATTTCTGAACTTGGTCACTAAACCATAAAGTTCACATTGTTTGTATTAAAGAGTTAAGGAATAAAGTTCTTAACTCTGAAAGTTGATTATTCTATTCTGAAATAAATTCTACAAACATGAAGGCAAATTTGCCTCTCAAAACTTTATTGTTCTTTTCTAAAGAGATTTAGGTTACTTTTCCTTTGCAAGAACATAAATTATTGGATCTATTTATTATACATTGTTTGGCAATCTTCAGTGAATCAGAACAGAAGGGTCAGAGTCATTTTATCTACCGTCTTGAACGACGTAATCTGCTTGGAAACACAAAAGGTTCCAGCTCCACTGAAAGAATCCAAATACCTACGCTAAAACGTTTTCCAAGCCTAAAGCATTTTTTAACTAACCTGGCAGTGGATGATGAAGAACACCTCTAAAATGATTTCCTGGCTATATTCTACATTACAAACATTAATTTATTTCTGTCCTAACTAAGGATATTATTGCTATTGTTATCTTTATTCACAGCTCCTACACTAAGTTAGTGCCCGAAGCAGTAGTTCAGAGCTCTGAATGTTGCATTTGCCTAGAAACCTGTTTCAGTGCCATTTTGGTATCAACTGATGTGTTCACAATTTTAAGCCTCCGCCGTTTCCATTTGAGCAAATGTTAACGTTATCATGCATGTATAGTAAATACCGTAAGCCACCAAATTGTTGCCTTCCTCCTTAGCTATTACACACAGCGACAAGTGTCTTCATTACCCTGATTGTGTGCTCTTTGTTGAAAACCAGGTATGTGTGCAAACAAGCGTGAGTTGGTGAAAGTGCCAGGATCTTTGGATTTAAAGTATCCTTTTTATATAACAAAATTAACTGAGTCTTTCTGCAAGCACAGTATTAAGCTGCTTTATATGGTGGTCTCTACCATTTGGTGGCAGCATTGCACCAGTGTAGACGGTTGGAGCCTGCACCTTCCATCTGAGATGTCAGGAATTAAAGCCAGTCTGGTTTTTTCAGAAAGCGTCATCGATACATACAGAACAATTCCCTGAAAATGACACAAAGCTAAATCTATGGCAAACACTTTTTTAATCATCAAAAAGTGATGTAAGTCAGAAGTACTATTTCTGATTATTAATATCATAAGCATGCAGCATGGAAATTATGTTATTAATGAAAAATCACAATTTTACCATATGTATCTATTTTGCACTCATATTCATTTTCGTATTTCAAATATACCACAGGTGTTTAAAGAGGATGAAAATACAGCAGCCCTCACACCATTATTACTTAGCAGTTCTAATGACTAAGGTAACACATCTACCATACAGTTTCAATATCGAATTTGCATTTTTGAAACCCTCAACCTCATTTTTTTAGCCTTTGACAAAATTAACATATATATATATATAGTTTGGAAATAAATTCTATATAAAGGAATAAAAAAAATCACATTCATAAAATTTCAAAGACATGTGCTCCACAAATAAAAGCCACCCAATTAGAGATAATGCTTTTGGTTCAAATATGCTTTTATAGCTACTGGAATAAGTTGAAAAATAAATACTGAATGTTTCTCTTTCAGGCATGGTATGTTTTCTTCAGACATAGCTGAGGGAAAGATAGCTATTATTACCAACATAGTCACATAATTATATTATCATAAGATATTTCGACCGTGCATTTTATTTTCAAATGTATTTGAAAATTTCATCTGTTAAAATGCTTGTTTCAAATTTCAAAGTTTTCTACTGTTAATAACTAAATCCAAATAGGGATTATTTTTCACCTAAAGCAAACTGACCAGCGGGAAGACATGGAGACAAGATGGGTGAGCCGTCCGGGCTCCTGTCTGATAACGGGCGAGGTGCCCACCTCCCGCGCCCACCCCGTGCCCGCCCCACGCCCGCCCCACGCCCGCCCCGCAGCCCGAGACGCGGCCTGGGAAGGAGCCGCCGCGCTCGGCCCCTCCTGCCGCGGCCCTGCTGCTCGCGCACCTGTGAGCTGCGTCCGGGTCTCCATCAGACGGGGACAGAGGAGCCGCTGTGTTTAGAGCAAAATATCTCCAACTATGCCTTATTTGCGACAAAGCTCATGACACGACAAAGAATATCATAACGGAACCGAGAGCTCAGAAATCTTCCAGTGTTTCCGCACCCGGACTATCTTGTCCTTTCCCTCTGTCTCAGTGACCTCACCCGAAAAGGACACTTATTCACGGACTCACTGCTTCTTTCAAAAATGCACCCAGGGCACATATTTTTAGCAGACGCAATTCCGGTCGAAATTGAGTAAGGTTTGGCGCCTAATTTGGAAAACTAATCGGTGGCCAAGCGTGCGGAACGTCAGAGCAGATGCAGAAACCAGAGCAGCCTCTGTGCTCACTGTCCTAGTACCGAGGCCTGGCACTGGCCCGGCCAAGGAGCAACAACCGGGACGGGCGGGGAATCTGCAGGACAGGCCCAGTGCCGCCTGGTTCACGTCTCGGGGACCTGGGTAGCCTCCCACGGGACAGTGTGGCCGTGCACCAAGCTGGGCGTCATCGCCCAAGCAGCCTACCACCCACCCAGGCAGGACCGTCCCCGCCTGGCGGCGGCTCTCCCCCTGCCGGGTCTCATGAGGAGACGTAAGCAACCGGGACAAGTCCTCACAGCCACCCGCCGACTTCGGGGACGCAGGGGTTTTGAGAGCGGACGGAAGGCTTTGAACGTGTCTGGATTTCACACGGACTTGCCTTGTTCCTTTGGCCGGGAAAGTCTCCATTTGACTGCACGGTTTCTAGCCGCTTAAAATGGTTTGAATTTCTCAACAGCTGTATGAATCACTTGCATTTCGTGTTAATGGCCTGATAGAACATGATATTGGTCACGAATGGTCTTGTTTAATACTGCTCATCCTGTTCTGGCTACGTGACTGCTCCGATACCTGCCGTTTGAAGTGCATTTTCTGCAGACCGGCAGTCCCCAGACTTGCTGGTTCCATGGAAGACAATTCTTCCACAGACGGGGGTGGGGGGATGGTTTCGGGATGATTCAGGCACATGACATTTACTGTGCAGCCAAACCTCCCTGCTAATGATAATCGTGTTTGCGGCGCTCCCCAGCGCTGGCGTCACCACCCAGCTCCACCTCGGACCACCAGGTCACCAGGCATTAGATTCTCATAAGGAGCCGCAACCCGGGTCCCTTGCATGGGCAGTTTACAGCAGGGTTCGAGCTCTTGTGAGAATCTAATGCCGCCCCTGACCTGACAGGAGGCGGAGCTCATGCATTTATGCCAGTGATGGGGAGCGGCTGTGAGTACAGGTGGAGCTCTGCTTGCTCACCTGCCGCGCAGCTCCTGCCATGCAGCCTGGTTCCTACCAGCCCACGGCCCAGAGGGTGGGACTGCAGCTTTAGGCTATGTGGAAGGTAAAAAGAAAAAAAAGAATTAAAAATTGGCTATGTTTGCATACTGAGAATCATAGATTATATATATAAAAGATATATTATACACACATATACATGCATATACATAAATATATGTGCATATATAATATACATAAAGCATATACATAAAGCATATAATATGTAATGCATATCCATATATACATACACATAATTGTATATATTAATATACATATATTATATTTACATGTATACATATACATACATATACCCACATAGATCCATATTTGTGTGTATATATACATTTATATATGCATAAAATAGGATGCATTTTATGCATACACAATTCAGAATGCATTATATAATATCAGATATTATGATAATACTATTTATTAAAGAAGAAGACTATGGCAACATAGGATTTGAAATATTTGGGGAAAGAATGTAGAGATTAACTTATTTATTCATAAATTCAATATATCTGCCCTGAGTGTTTGCCTCTTTGTGGTCCTTGTGTTGGAAGGGGGGGTAAAATCACAAACGAGCATGTGCTGCTCTCGTGGAGCTGGGAACTCAGGGAAACAGATAGTGTCACGGATAATGCTTACATTGTACTTTTATAAGTACCATGACATATTCAATAGATGATGCACATGAGAATCCTTTCATATTAATAATATGTTAGAACCATAAATAGTTAAGGGAAATTTATTTTTGCATTAAGTACTTGAACTAAATGCACATGAAGATACACCTGGACGAGCTCAGTAGGAAAAGGCTGTGTTTATAGTGAAACCAACAAATGCGATTTTAGTTTTTCTATGTACATAATGTAGTATCTGGATAAAATTTTCAAATTTCAATCAGTGAATGTAGAGTGGAGTAGATATTAATAAGCAGTATCTTGGTTGATTTTTTAAAAATTTTATACAGGATTTCACATTTTACTGTTAAATTTGCTTACCTATAAAATAGTTTAAACAATTTTACTACATTAAGTCTACAATATCCTTTTCCTTCTATTTTATTTTTTATTTCCTTCCTTCCTGCCTATGTTGACCAGAATAATAGTTCTATGCATAGATAGGACATTTGGGGGCTTAATCTTCACAAAGTATTCAGCATTAAAATCATGTTGCCTGGAATTCTAAATTATTTTTGCCTTCCCTGACATTTCAAATTCCCTTTTGAGGACTATTTTTTGGTAGTGTCTTGTTCCTCATGTCCAGAGCCTTAATTGCATGACCAACAGGGAAGTGATATACAGTCAGCTTAAAGATCACATGTTGCTGTAAATCTCGGGCACACTGACGTGGTTTATAAGGCAAATTACAACTCTATTGGACTCCTTTAAAGCTATTAAGATTGTTCTTTTTGTTGACTCTTTTTGGTCATAGTAGGCAATGCTTTAAAAAAAAAAAAAGCTTACTTTTGATAAGAAATATGATGTAATGATAAAAGTGCTCTAAGATTAAGGCAAACACATCATCCTGTGATTTTGGCGAATTTACCAAGGAAATAGAAAGGTGCTAAAAAAAGCTTTAATCTAGAAATCGTGTTCTTGATACCTTTCATTATATAAATACTATGGAACAAAATCAAAGAAGCTCATCTACATGATGTTTGCGTTTTCCAAAGGGCTGGAAAGTCTCTCTATCCCTGGCTGTGGTGGTGTGGCCGTGGCAGTGCAGCCACGTGGTGTGGCCGTGGCAGTGCAGGCACGTGGTGTGGCCGTGGCAGTGCAGGCACGTGGTGTGGCCGTGGCAGTGCAGGCACGTGGTGTGGCCGTGGCAGTGCAGCCACGTGGTGTGGCCGTGGCAGTGCAGGCATGTGGTGTGGCCGTGGCAGTTCAGGCACGTGGTGTGGCCGTGGCAGCGCAGGCATGTGGTATGGCATGGCAGTGTGGCCACGTGATGTGGCCATGCTGATGCGTCCATGGTGCTGTGGTCATTTTACTGCCTGACCTTCATCACCTACTCCCCTTTCCCACCCGCCCTATTACTGATAATATAGCCGTGATTTCTTTTTTCCAATATTAGATCTCAATAGAAAATTTTACTGCCACTGAAAAACAAATGAGTATTTATTTTGCTCTCCTAAGTTTGACATTCCGTACCATGACTCCATGAAGGCACCCATTATAATCAATGCAGACCCAGTACCTGGAACTGACAATTGCCCCTGTAAGGGCAATTAGCCACCAGATCATGTGCAAAAATTAATACTATTAAATGAAATTCCTCTGATCCGCATTGCCCAGTGCTCTCAGGAGACCTCCTGTGTGCCTGGCAAATGTCACTTTGCTGCACCCAAATCCTAAAAATGCCTGTCCTTCTCAGTCACGATACTTAGGTATGAACTTAGGTCTTTCTGGGTTGCCTGTGTTCCTTCCCTATTATGCCTTGGAATTTGTGGGCTGAGCATATTTTAATACCTGCCACAGTTCTATTGTTAGCTTATATCATACAGGGGATTTTACTTTATGTTGTTACCTATTTGAAAAATAATCCATTCTATGGATGTTCTATTTTTTTTCTATTTGAAGACTAATAAAAATGGTTATTATTAAAAAATGTGAAACAGTTAAATGTAATTTTTGTCAATAGATGTTTTAAAATCGGGCTTGTTATTAAATCAGTGAGCTACAACTTACGATCGTGACACTTAATGGTCCCTTCCCAGATTCCGTCTTTGAGAGAGGAGCTCGGAGTCTACGGTAGCAGTTAAAGTTACACTGTTCCCATTCCACTTCACTTGACAGAAAGGACAACGGGAGACAACTTAGGCTAGTTGAAATGGTAATAGTAACTTTTATTAATTAAAAATACAAGTAGGAGAAAGTAAGCAAGGCTTGTAGTTCATGGTGCTGAAAGCTCAATTCTCTTTAATTCATTAGTAACACATTTTGAAATTTTTCTGGATTTTTGTTAATGTTCTATTTCAACTCAAAATGAAAAATTCAATGATAATTGATCAGTTCGGGAAACAATGGACATGGGATTTCAGAATATTGATCAATACCGAGAGTCCTCCACCCATCGGCGTTGCTGGAACCCTGCAGAATAACTAATACAATCAGCTATTGACGGACGCCACACACGTTTTATGATGGGCAAGAACTCCAATACCAGCAGCATTTCCTCGGAGCACGTGCGTGAGTGCATGTGATTACAGGGCACGCCGAGAGTTTCAGGAGAATAATGCCTCCCCCGGCTGTTTGCTGGCCTCAATTTTTTTTTTGTTTAATTTGTTCTTTTTTGGTTTTTTTGGAGATGGAGTCTCATTCTGTTGCCTGGACTAGAGTGCCGTGGCGTCAGCCTAGCTCACAGCAACCTCAAACTCCTGGGCTCCAGCGATCCTCCTGCCTCAGCCTCCTTGAGTAGCTTGGAATACAGGCATGCGCCACCATGCCCGGCTCATTTTTTTTCTATATATTTTTAGTTGGTCAATTAACTTTTTCTATTTTTTAGTAGAGACGGGGTCTCGCTCTTGCTCAGGCTGGTCTCAAACTCCTGACCTTGTTCTATCCACTGGCCTCCGCCTCCCGGAGCGCTAGGATTTCAGGCCTGAGCCGCCGCGCCAGGTCCTGCTGGCCTCAAATTCAACAGCTTTCCCAGAATTCCGCATGTCTCATAGTCACCCAACTGGACAATGCAACGAGTATTGACACTATCACAGGTCTGCTTTTCGAGCACAACCTCAGTCCCCATTTTCAGCAGAGCGTCTTGCTCGTAAGCAGTGGCCCGAGTCCAACCAGGAGAGGGAACCCAACAGTGATCTGTATGCAGATTTGGCACGAGGAGGAAGCGGTGGCCCCCTGGGAGGTGAGAACAAGGAGGCCTGCGCTCTCGGAGGGAAGGAGAGCTCTAGAGAAATGCCCACCGCCCTAGGGCTGCGACGAGGGGGGGGGCGGGCCAGGGGCTCCCTGGAGCAGGATCCCGGCGCTGTGGGGAGGGCGGAGGGACTCGTAGAGCCACAGAGACGTCCCTGTGTCGGTGGAGCTTTCCAGAAACTCACCCTGCAGTCACTGAGGGAAATCTGTCCCACGGAGCTTGCCGGAAGCTGTCCCCTGCGATGCACTGGACACAGGCCATCTGGCATTCCGAGGCAGGGGAGGGTTCAGGAATAGCTTCGTAGAGGTCCTGCCTGTGCTGCGAAGCCCCCGGGGGGGTGCCAGCGTAGACCCCAGTGCTGCCAACTGCGGCACCTGCAGGGACTGGATTCCAGAGACGCGGCCCGTGGGGCAGAGAGGAGGCTCGGGGCTGGGGAGGAAAATCCTCCTTCTCTTAATGTCTTTCCAGCACCCCCTGCGGACAGGGCTCAGCCTCGGGCCAGCGGGCAAGGAAAACACGTGCGAGGGCCCAGCTCCACTCCCGCGGAGCAGCGGAGAGGGTGAGGTGGGTTCGGAGCGGAGAGGTGGTAAACCGGTAACGGGCACTGCACGGAATACAAATGCTCATCGCTTCGACCTCCGAGGCTCCATCCGTGATAACATGCACGCATCCTGTGACCCACGCTGAGTGTGCACTTGCTGTGCCCCCCATGCCCGGCCAGGCGCGGAGGACGGAGCCCCGCACAGCTCCGGCCCTCCCGAGGCTCCCGGAGTGCGCAGGGCTGCGCCGGCCCCCGCACCACCCCACTCGCCTTTGGGATGTGCCGACTGTAGGGACGCAGGTCCTGAGCGAGAGTCAGGAGGGTTTGGGCGAGAGGGGGGCCTGGCGGCTGGGCTGGCTGAGTCAGTAGGATGCAGGCGGGCGCACAGCGGGGAACAGACCGGAACAGCTCGCGCAGCTGCCCAGAGGCAAGGGCGGGGCTCCTGGTGGACTCCAGGAACTGAAGGTGAGGGGGCTGGCCCGCCCTCTGCGATGGAGGCTGTGAGTGGCGAGGCCGGGACAGGCGCAGCGGAAGGTCCCTGCAGGCCTGCGTCCCGGGGTCCGCGCAAGCTGATGGAGAGACGCCGGCAACACGGTCACAGCAGGCGCTGGTGCTAGCCCTTCCCCCCACGCCAACGCAGGGCGGAGTCGGGCTGCTGCGCTGCCTCTCAGGACAGGACGCAAGACCCGAACCCTGCGTCGGATGCCGTGCGTCTCCTCCCACGTGCTGTGCGTGTGCCTCTGCTGTCGGCGGCCCCGGTTTATTTGCAGTGTGTCTGCGGCAGCTGAGAGCGGCCGGCGCTTCTGCCCCGTGGGTGCGCGGGGTCTCCGCGCCTCGGCCCGCCGTGCGCGCACCTGGGGCCGGGTTCCAGAGGGTGGTGACGGCTACAGCCTGGTAGATGGCAAAACATAGGTGCGTGGATATCAGGCATTCTTATTAAATGAAGGTCACTTTCATTTTTCTTTCTTTTTTTTTTTTTTATTGTAGGAAAGTTCGCCATCCCATCGTGGACCTTTCCCTTGGGGAACGGTTGCTGAGACGCGCCGTGTGCGTGGACGCCCTCTGGTCACCCACCGGGACGAAGCTCCTCATCTGCAGTCGCCAAACAACTCCCCGCAGGACTGAGAGTGTCCTGCCTCCGCCCTGCCCGGCTCCACCCGGGTCCAGGGCCTCCTTCCAGATCAGCAGTGGGGCGCTGAACTGGGCATCGGCTCCTCGAGGGCTGCAGGGCGGCATCGCCCCAGAAACTCCTGGAGAGGAGCCGCCACGCGGGAGCCGTTTGCAGGATTAAACGCCACCGCCCACTTGGTGCTGGTTCTCCGTATTTTTTTTTAATCTGAGAACATACAGATTTTGAGTGTGTTTTCCTAAAAAAATCACTGTATCCTTATTTTCACGATCCTTCACTCCAGAACTGTGCTCATTGGGTGCCTATTTTGTTTGCGGAATCGGGCTATGCCTTAAATGTGTGTATGTAGAAAATCTTCATAAATGTATTTGTGATTTCAAAATATATAAACATACATATATAAAATATATAGTTTATGAAGGTTTTTTTTAAATTGGTTATAGCTGCAAAAACTGTGCTGTGTTGTGAGAAGGCAAAGAAGTAGATGGTTACTCTCTCTCGGGGCAGAGGTGGGAGGGAGGCCCTCTTGGTCCCCGGCTCTGTGGACGTGGCCTGGGGGTGGACGGCGGCTGTGGCCAGCGCTGCCCTGGGCGCCTGAGTGGTCCGAGGTCCTCCTGCCCTCGGGGACGCCGGCGCCTCCCCGGCGTGGGTCATCCGTGCGTCTACGCTTGAGATCCAAACCCCAGTGCTCTGCGAGATTTGCAGTTCACGCTGCAGTGAGTGGAGTGGCTGGGACAAGCTTTGTTTCTTCTTCTTGTGATCAGCTTCTCAGAGACGGCTGCTCCCTCGAGTGGACCCCGGAGAGCTTGCGCGCCGGTTTCCCGGTGCCGGCGACTGCGCCTGTTCCCCTCGGGGACCACGGCTCCCCTGCCGCCCATCCGGGCTCGCTGCCGGAAATCTGCTCGGGATGGGGAATGACAATTGGGAGCCTGGGGTCTTCTTAAACAGAAACGGAGAACATCACTGACTATTCTAAGTAGTCCCCAGAATTAAAATAGCACGCGCCCGTCTGCTCCCCGCGAACAGGGTGCAGAGCAGCGGGCTTGCTGCACCCGGAGAGGTAGACGACGCTGCCTCCCTCCTCCGCTCCCCGGGGGAAGCTCTGCTCTCCCCACCCAGTGCTATGGGCCACCGTCGGGAGATGCGGACTGGCCGGCCTGGTCCCCACGCACACCGGGTCTGCCCGCACCCTGAGCAGAGAAAAGGAGCTCTTTCTCCCTTCTGCGTGGAGCTGGGTGTAAAGAAACACAATGGCCTAACTCTTCCTTGGGTCATTCCGCACAGAAGCAAACGTGAAGGTGGCCGGCACAGAGACCATGACCGGCGTGCTGGACAATAAACAGATGCAAGACCCACCAGCCGTATTCGTTCCGCCCTTCAGCAAAATTCGTTTTCATTTGAAATTCTTGATGGTGCCTTTGTTGAATGACTGTTCTGAGCCATTTTATCTCCCCTGTATCTTGTAATCTCCTAGTATTTTAATCATTTCAAATGAGATGATTAAAATCATCTCATTTTCATCACGCAGATTTAATTTAAGTCACGGATGCATTGCACGTATGTATATGTTTACATACACATCATATAAGATCACACCCATCCATGTCCCTGTTTTAGTAATGGGTGAAGGTTGAGGCAGGACACTGAAAAATTTTTTTGAAATCTGTTACTAAATCCAGACACATGAAGACACACTTATTGTTTCATTATTATGTAAGATCTGATGTCATTTTGTAATATAGTCTTATTAAAGTATGTCAGTCTTCATTTTAGAGTCAGAATTCTTCACTTCCGACTCAAATCTCTGCCCTCTCGGGTCTGCGCTCCTCCTTCCCGGGTGGCAGTGGTGGCGTGGCCCCGCAGCCAACGGGACAGAAGGCACCACGTGGACCTCACGGTTCCTGTTTCAGGAAGAGACGAACGTCCTGTCTGAAGCTGTGAACATCCGGGCGGCGGTGACAAGCTGACAAGTGGGTGGAGGACCTGAGGCTGGGAGGGGGCGCTGAGCAGGGTGGGGCGGTCTCCAAATCCGGGAGACAGACTGCTTGAGGGAGGGCCACTGGCGACTTCCCCAAGGAGAGGCCCCGCATGGGGGCAGGGTGGCTGGGAGTTAAGGAAGCAGAGCCACCAGGCTGAAATGTCACCAGCACCATGGACTCACGGACAGCGCCAGGCACTGCGAAAACACCATCCCCGAGGCGGTCTCCAGGGCCAGCAAGGGGAAGGCATCTCAGTCACGTGCCCAAGAGGAAGAGGAGAGTCGACCAGTCAGCGAGACTCGGCCCTGGAGCAGCTGCGGGGAAGGAGGAAGGGTGGCGGCTGGCATGGCACAGGGGAACGCGGGTGGGAGGGAACTCAATGCCTGAGCTGACGTCCAGACCCGGAGGAGAAGCTGTTTCTGGTGGCACGCACGAGAGCGCCGGGACTCTGGCTGGACACGGAGGGGTCGGGGGAGGGCTCCGCCTTGGCCAGCCCTGCGGGCAGGCGGCACGCTCTCCTCTGGACCCGGGAGGGGAGGGGACGTCCGGACTGGGGTGCACTCCTGAGAGAGAGGCAGAGAGCCTGGGGAGCGTGCACGGACGGCAGCCTGTTGGTTTTGCTCCCCCAGTTTAGTAAAAAGGCGGATCGTCCAAAGTGGCTGACGAGCAGCCCGTGTGGGGCTCGTGGGGAGTGCTGGGACTTCGGGTTCACCCTGAGAGCCGCAGGTGGCTAGCCTGGGAGGACCGGGAAGGGCATCGCAGGGGCCCAGCTTGCACGGGTCCACTCGCAGGTGGCATGGATGCTGCGTGGCACGGGGCCTCCCCCAGCGCCATCTGGGCCCCAGCGTGGCAGCTGCCACACCTCTGGCTGTGGCGGGTACAATTGCGGCCCCTCCCTCGTCCCTGACCTGCTGCGGACAGGGCGCTCTGAGCCCATCACCTCCGTGGCGAAGGCAGCTCTGCTGGTACAACTGACGTGACGCTTCGGTCGGCCGTAACACAGGGAGACTTTCTTGGGCTGTCCGGTGGGCCCAGTGTGACCACACTCCCGCAGAGAGTAGCCTCGGAAGAGAAAGCCGAGAGATTCAGCAGGCGGCGAAGTCGGATCTCAGGCAGGTGGCCGGGCCTGAGCCCAGGCCTGAGGGACGGCCCTGGGGGTCTGGGCCAACCACGGCGAGCACAGTCTACGGCAGCGTGGAGGCCGGTTCTGCCCGCAGCCCGCCCGAGCCCAGCGTGAGCCTGGAAGCGGATTCTCTGCCAGACTCCAGACTGGGGGCAGGCTGGACCCTTCGACCTCAGCTTTGTGAGACCCGGAGCAAAGAGCCCGGCCATGCCCGGGGCTCTCCCACACGGAGCTGCCGGGGTGCACGCGGTGTGCTTGCAGGCATCGCCACGGCAGCAGGAGGGGACTGAGACAGCGACTCTTGTGACGGTCAGTGACAGTTACACTGACCTTGGGTCGGGGTCTCTGGACGGATAGGTGAGGGGGAGTGGAGGTGCTGTCGGGTGTGGAACCGACCAGCCTGTGTCCCAGGCCACACAGGGAGAAGAGACTGGCCAGCTGGGAAGGGCAAGGACCCAGGTGTGCAGGTGAGGCTGAGGACACGTTCTAGTGAGACCCAGAGCACCTTTCTAAAAACCATCTTTCTTTCTTTCTTTCTTTCTTTCTTTCTTTCTTTCTTTCTTTCTTTCTTTCTTTCTTTCTTTCTTTCTTTCCCTTCCTTCTTTCCTTCCTTCCTTCCTTCCTTCCTTCCTTCCTTCCTTCCTTCCTTCCTTCCTTCCTTCCTTCCTCCTTCTTTCTTTCTTTCTTTCTTTCTTTCTTTCTTTCTTTCTTTCTTTCTTTCTTTCTTTCTTTCTTTCTTTCTTTCTTTCGAGACAGATTCTCACTCTGTTGCCTGGGCTAGAGTGAGTGCTATGGCATCAGCCTAGCTCACAGCAACCTCAAACTCCTGGGCTCAAGCAATCCTCCTGCCTCAGCCTCCTGAATAGCTGGGACTATAGAACGTGCCACCCACCATACCTGGCTAAATTTTTTTTTTGTATGTATATTTTAGTTGTCCAGCTAATTTCTATTTTTTTTTAGTAGAGACTGGATCTCATTCTTGCTCAGGCTGGTCTCGAACTCCTGAGTCAAACGATCCTCCTGCCTCAGCCTCCCAAGTAGCTAGGACTACAGGCATGAGCCACCATGCCCGGCTAATTTTTTCTATATATATTTTTAGTTTGCCGATTAATTTCTTTCTATTTTTAGTAGAGATGGGGTCTCGCTCTTGCTCAGGCTGGTTTTGAACTCCTGACCTTGAGCGATCCTCCTGCCTCTGCCTCCCAGAGTGCTAGGATTATAGGCATGAGCCACTTCATCCGGCCTAAAGACCATATTTCATTATCTCGTTTCCCGAAAGCCAACAGTGGTTTTGAGATCCTCACTGATTCTCAGCTTTCACCCCATCATATTTCCATCACTCACTCGGACCATCACAGTTCTCTGTCTGCTGCCAAACGGCCCTACCCATCTGTTTGCTGTTCCCCACCAGCCGGGCGTGGTCAGTGGAATGAGTACCCGACTCTGCCCCTCCACAAAAGCGTGCTGGGCCGCCAGGGCTGTCATCGTTAATGGGGACGGGATGAGTTTCAGGTGGTCAGTGACTCGGTGCCCTTTGGGGTGTTGGGAGACACGGCACAGGCAGAGGTTTGAAATGTGCCCCCTCTGCCTGGGCTTCCCTTCCTGAAATCAAGCCTTTGCTATGAGAAGAAAATAATAAAACGTGCTGGGCAGCCAGCACCCCAGCGTGGCCCCAGGACTGGACACAGGAAGCAAAGCTGGACCCCTGCCCGTCCGACGAGTGAGGGAAGTGAGCGCTTCTCACCGCGGCCCCCGGAGCGTGGCTGTTCCCCGGCACGAGCTACCCGATGCACTGAAGGTGTCTTACCTGCCTGCCTTCCTTCGTGCTTTTGTTCACGACACACACACCAATGCCTCCTCGATACATAGACGATTTTCTTTATTCCTCTTTAGACAGAGAAATCCCACCCATCCTTCCCGTTGCAGCGCACATCCTGGTCACCACCCTGAACATCGTTTCGCCCCGGGAATGCGCAGGAAACGGCTCTGGTGGCGCGTTCCGGGCTTCTGTGAGGACTCACCCGGGTGCACCGTCCGACTCGGCCGTGAGTCGGCTGCACGGGCACAGGCAGAGTGGAGACCACGAACTGCGCTGTGCACAGAGGAATGCCGTGCTCGGGAAGCCGGTGGCCGAGCCCTGCTGGCAGGACGGTCCCCACCGGGACCCAGACCCAGACCACGCGTTACGGAGTCTCTCCAAGCTCGGCAGACGCTCATCCCTCACGACGCTCAGCACCGGGCTTTGCGCGGAGCGGACGTGTACTAGGTGCTCCTGTGCTGAGACGGCGTCAAGGAAAGTTACCATGCTTCCCCGAAAACAAGACAGGGTCTTATATTTATTTTTCCTCAAGAAGACATCCTATTGCTTATTTTCAGGGGACGTGTTATTTTTTTTTTAAGTACAGTACAACAATCTACATTGATTCAAATAGAGTGAAGTCGTCTTCTTCTGGAACATCATCCTAACTCTCCAAACCCCGAATTCCATCCTGAATGTCTTGCGATTCTGTTTCCTTTATAACCACTGGCCCCAATCTCCTGTTGAGCACTAGAGCTCTCACGGGGCAGATGAGAAGGGCTGCTCGTCTTCTTTCCCGCTCCTCGATGACAGGCATGGGTTGTGCAGACGCGCTGTGTAGCCACGCCCATCACTAGGGCTGATTGTTATAGCCATGCCCATCACTAGGGCTTATTTTCAGGGTAGGGCTCCTATTGCGCAAATGCTCAGACATACTGCTAGGGCTTATTTTATGGGTAGCTCTTATTTTCGGGTAAACACGGTAATTTAATTAGATGTAAATAGCAAGCGGCATATTTTTATCATCTCTCCTCAATGTGGGCTCCAGGATCCACATCCCCCCCTGCACAGGGGTGCATGTGCTCAGCTTCCGTTTCCTCCTTCCCATTGGGGTGGGCCCGACTTTCCCCGAAAAAGACCTGCTCTCGTATTACCACCGACAATGTAGGGGTTGAAGGTGAGGGGGCGTCTGTCTACCCGCGTCCCACATTGTATTAGCTGCGTAGAGCGACCGTGATGGTGACACGCTGCCGTCAACTCTCGTCTGGGCTGTGTGCACCCCCAGACGGGGCCTGTGGGCCGGAGCGTGGCCAGGTGGTCCCTGAACTGTGGAACCTGAATTTGGGGGCTGCAGGGTCATGCTTCCTGTGACGCTTGTGCTCTGGTAGGAAAAAAGCAAAAAAACAAAAACAAGAACTGCCTCCTGTAGCACTGAGTGATGTCCACATCATCGAAATTTCACCTATTCATATCAGAAAAATGACACATCGCGTCCTTGGTTGCGTTTATCCAAAGCCTTACTGAGGTGTGAGTCATACACTGCAGCGTTCACCCCACCGTCAAGGCGCAGCGCCCGGAGCTCGGGTTCCCAGCGTAGTCAGAGCCGCAGTGACTGGCAGGTGTCACCCTGGATTCGGAACGCACCCTCTGCCCCTGGAGGAACCACTTGCTCCTCGTCCCTCTCTCCCTGCACCCCTCCCCGGCGCCTCCAGCTGTCACCACCGTATCTTCTGTTTCTCGATCTGTCTGTCCCGGACATTTCACGTGAACGGACCACACGGCACGCAGCCCGCGACGGCGCCTTCACCCAGGTAACTCGGCGTTGCCACGGGTTGGCCACGCTGCGGCAGGTGTCAGTCCTGCGTGTCTCTTCCCTGCCATGTGGCCCGACACGCCAGCACTGCCCATCGTCACCTGGCGGCCATCTGGGGTGTCCCACTTTGGGGTTTTTGTGCATAACGCTGCCACGGACACACACATACACGGCTTTGCATGGATGTAGGCCTTCATCCATCTTGGGCACACGCCTAGGGGCAGCGGCGTTGCTGGGGCGTGGGGCTGCTCTGTGTTCAACAGTTCGAGAAATGCCAAGCCGCCTGTCGGAGTGGCCGCGCCGTTTACGTTCCCACCAGTAACGCATGAAGGGTTCTAAGCTGCGTTTGGCCCTGGGTATCACCAACTTCGTCAGACAAGCAGATGCTGGTTTGTTGGCTATTTAGCCATTAGGAAGTCTCTTCCCTGAAAACAACGGTGGAGAAAGTAGAGCATGTGATTCTCCAAGGTCCCAGCTGAATCCAGCGGTGGCAGGTGGACTTACGCAGCTCCCTTGTGGACACAGGGCGGGTGAGAGGGCGGGGATCGCAGAGAACCTTGGCGTCCAGCGGCGCCGGCTCCGTGGTTCTGAGGCCGATGGTCCGGGCTGCTGCAGTGCGTAGCGCGGCGGGGGTGGGCGGGGCCGGGGCGGGGAGGGGTGCTCACCGGCAGCCGCTCCCTCTTCACATAGTGATCGCTCTTCCTGAAAGAAATGCCAAGAGAGGCCAGCAACGCCATTCCCGTGGGTCCTTTGAGGGTGCAGACATTGCACTCAAACATCGGCTAGATGGCCGTGCTCAGGCTCACAGTTCCCTGGGAGTGCAGAGACCGGGACGCCAAACTCGGGCGCCTTGTCCGCCGCCGCGCTTGCGTCCCCGACTGGCGGGGAGAGGCTGGTGGCCACACCTGCTGGTTCTTTGTGGTCAGACATTCTAGTGGATGTATGACTTATCAGGCCACCCCTTGTACTTCTTACGTCAGTCGCCTGCATTTCCTAACAGCCAGGGGTCCAACCTCGAGTGCGTTTGCGTGGCCGTGTGAAAACCGTCTCAGTTCCTCGAGGTGGGATGTGCCTGTAGATCTCAAAAAGAAGAGAGAGGACGGGCGTGTAAAGAAAGGGCAATTTTAACGCTGAAAGATCCTTTAATATAAAAAACTCAAGACACAGCAACAAGTAACGCACCCCTCTGGTGGGCCCACAGGGTCGGCCCTTCCTCCCATCCCGATTCCTGGGATCGGAGCGGGTGGGAATCCCCACGGGAGGGCGTCCGCTCGGTTTCCCTGGGGGGATTCTGGAGGATGCGGTCACATTTGCGAAGCGCGTGGCGTCCAGCAGGACCAGAGTCTCCGGGTGGGAAATGTCCGAGCGGCTACCCTCTACCCCCGTGGCTGCTACAGCGCGGTCCCCACCTTCCCTCGTGTCCTCCCTGGGGACTGCCCTGCCTCGTCCCCTACCCTCTGCCTCTCCAAGTCCCCTCTCTGTGAGGTGCTTCCCCTGATCCCGTGTCACCCGCCTGACTTTGCCGGACAGCACCGACTGCCGCACTGGCGCGGCATTCATGCAAAAGGGACGCCCTGCAATGGCTGACCCTGTGCTCGCTTAACAGAATGTGTCCTCTTTGTTTCCATCCTTCTCCTCTTGCTTCCTCGTGGGCACACGGAGGGCCAAAGAACCCGGTTTGGCTGCATTTGCATGTTGCATGAAGCCTTCACTGCCGTGCCCCGTGGCCGGCAGCATTTTCTGCTCGGGGAGGGCAGCAGCTCACAGAGAAAGCGAAGCTCCTTCCAGAACTTGGGAGAAGGAGCTTGCGGATTGCTCCAGCAAAGCCCCCTCGCCGGCCTTGACAGGTCCCTCTTTCCTCAGAGGGGAGAGGAAGGTAAGATTTGATATAATACTTTCTTAAAAATCCTGAGTGAATAAAGTAGTCTTGGGAGAAAGTTCCCAGATATAGATTACCTATAAAAAGAATAAAAGGGATGAACATTGAAGATTTTTCATCACCGTAAACAAATAATTTGTGATCGCTCTACAGTCAAACCACAAACAGGAGCAGGAATTAGAAGTGCCCCTAGCTGACCGGCATATACATATATCATTGGTCTGCTGTAATGAAGATTACCTGATAAAGATCACAATATGACAGGTTTCCTTTCGCACTGGCTGCTGAACAGCCAGAAACGGTTTTCTGCGGCCGGCCAGCTATTGATCCAGCTCTCTCTTGTCAGTGATGCAGTTAATGGGAATTCCACAGGCAAATAAAAGCTACATTTTGTCTTCATTTTCATCTGAAATATGAGCTGGTCCTTTGTACTCTAGACAGTCATTTATTACTCATTTTCCTTTATTGATGTTTATGAGCTGAAGCATAAAATGATTCTCAAATGCAGTTTAATTGAGGCGTCGGTTGACACTGTAACCGTGATTACTGGTGCAGCCGCGGCGGCCCGGAGCCCATGCATCAAGGTTTGCCTCTCATTGGTGTTGGAGGCGGCACACGGCAGAGCGTGTCCTCAGAAGGCAACTGGGATGGAGCTGGAGAAATATGTCGATTTATCTTCATAGGTAGCGGGGAGAAGCGTGGCCCCAGCCCTTGGCGGCGGCGGCGTGTTCCCCCGCGCTGGACATTCAAGGGCGTGCCTCCCTGCTGCTGCGGGGGAAGTTGTCCCGAAATAGAACCCCCTTTTGTTGTTTTTGCAATATCTGGAGCCCGATTATTAACCTTAAAATCATAGGAGGAAGTGCTGCCGGGCACAGCTCTGCCCCGAGAGACCGGGCGGCCCAGCCACTCGGGGCATTCATAAAACGGTTAGAGCAATCAATACCGTGCAGAAGTATTTTTTTATATGCAGTTATTAACTCATAAGCTACAGTATATCTCATCTCATTTCGACAACAGCTGAGGTCTCCATCTCCCCCTGGAGACCCCTGCAGGTCCCATAATGGGAATCATAAATAATATGTGCTAATGAGATATGAATTGATTATGTGGGGAAGCTGGCATTTTCATCCATCATTCTAAATGATGTTTAACAATGGATTACCAGCCAGTAATTCCTCGGATATGAGATTAAATAAAATAGCCGGCTGTTTCAGCAGGCTAGCTCAAGGAGACGGCAATAAATCTGCTCAATTACTGTATTACCAATCCGTTTTTCACTGCTAAGGATATTATTATTTCATTTAGACTTGTTCATGCATCATAGATTATTTTATTTCAGGCAGTCGATGGGAGAAACCGCAGCACTTCACCCACCGAGCTGCCGCGCGGCCGCGGCTCTGCCGGGTACAGTAACCGTCCTCGAGTGGCCCCGCGTGGCCCCGCACGCCACGGGACAGGCCGCCCCGGGCTGGGCGCGCGGCCTGCCAGCCGCATCTCAGAAAGGAGCCTTTGGCTTTTAACCTGATTTTCTTCGCTTATCTGAAAAGTCTCGACCGAAGGATACCGCCTCAGAAACTGGTCGATCGAAACAAGATTATTAGATCCTCTAAGATGATTTGGTCTTCATCTCAATCCTGCAGTAGATTGAGAATTAGATCACAGGGACTATCCTTTGGCCCGGAAAATTGGATTAGCAGCTGCTGCAACACAAAGGGAAGCCTCTCTCCCCGACGCCAAACACTCGCACGCACTCTGTGGATGAGAACAGCGGATGGGCCGGACGCCTTGCCCGGTGCCGCCCACCGCGGCCAACGACCCTGGTGGGGTTTTGTGCCTGGGCTCCACACTGAAATAAAAGAGGGATGGACTGTCTTAAAACAGAGAACCCGTCAACTCACCCCTCCATGCGCGTAAGCCCCCATTTGTTAACGGACTCAGGAAACCATGAGCAACACCTGCCGAGGGCCAGCCCGTGTCTGGTACACCGAGCGGTACCGGGGTCACTCCCGGGGACAGCTCCAGCCACGTCCCCCAGGCACAGCCGCGGATGCCCCACCTGCCCAGGCTCCGCGGCCGCTGCACGGGCCTGCCTGAGATGTGGGGCGGCGACCGGCTCCTGTGAGCATGGACAAGAGCATTAGCACCTTGCCTCCTGCTTCGGGGACCTGCAGGGACATAGAGGCAGGAGGCACCACCTGAGCCCCCGACACACACAGCCCAGACGTAGGAGGGAGTCAATGTCACAGGCAAAAAACCCTGATGGGAACCGGTGGTTCAATTCTTCTCTCTTCTCAGCCCAGGCAGGCTGCTCCGAGGAGGCACGCACCTTCCTTTCCGGGACAGGCCGGCCAGGTGGGCGCTCGGCGACCCTTCCGAGCTGAGGCGGCATGGGGGGGGTGAGCATGCGCTTTGCCTGCCTCCTCTCTCACCTCGTCACCTCTCTCCTCACCCCTGTGCCCTGCAACGGCTGCCCCTAAACGGGATTTAGCAGCAAGGAAACCTTTGATCTGTCTCTGGCATCTGGAGACTCGCACTAAAGCAGTGCGTGGCCCTGGACGGCAGAGCTCAGTGGGGGACGGTGGGGCTGGCGGCGCCCCACGACTGTGTCTAAGGTTGCTGCTGGTGACAGCCAGGGCTCCCGCACAAGCAGAGAGTGAGATTCCAGATCCGTGGTGGCTGTGGTTCCCACGTGGGATGGGCCCCTGGCAACGACGGGGCTAAGGATTATGGAGAGGACTGACTTCGGGAAGATCCTCGAATGTCTCAGCAAATGCAAATGCTGGGCTCAGAGTAAGTAGCCCAATCCAACCCGCACGTTCCACGAAAGCCGCAGGCCTCCGAACCCGGCGTTGAAGGAGAATCGTGTCTGCAGCCAGGGCAGCGGGACATTCCAGACCTCGGGCCACAGCCCCACGGGCCCACCGGAACTTTCCGGCTCTCCGTTCGCAGGAAGACTCTATGTAAGGCCCTGACATCTGGGATGGGGCAGGGAGAGAATCTTAAGCCACAGATGCTTCCAAAGCTTTTGAGTAGAGAACAAAACAAAAACCCTCTCTCCCCTCCCCGGGGAGGCAGCCTGTCCTCACCTGTTCAGGTACTTCACACAACATGCTTGTTCTGATCCAGCTCTGCCTCCACCCCTGCCACAGCCCGCACACTGTGACAGGAGGGTCCTGTCCAGCACCGTCCACACCAGAGAGCGCTGGCCCCGCCGGAGGAGGAAGCAGGTCAGGTGTCGAGGGAATGGGGCTGCCAGGTGTCCTCACAAGGCGCAGCCTTCCTGGGAGGACAGCACCTCGTTTTGTTGCAGTCGTTGCGTGACTGACTCGCTGACACAGTTTTGTCGTCATCTTCTGCAATGTAGCAGTGTCAGGCTGTGTTTAAAATACTAAAACGGGGAAATAGATACTGTCATATATGACATTTATTGCTCACATCAACTTTATAGCATTCAAAATAGATATTTTCTAGCAATCTGGGGGACCAAGGTGGGTGGATCATTCAAGGTCAGGAGTTGGAAAGCAGCCTGAGCAAGAGCGAGACCCCGTCTCTACTAAAAATATAAAGAAATGAATTGGCCAACTAAAAATATATAGAAAAAATTAGCCGGGCATAGTGGCGCATGCCTGTAGTCCCAGCTCCTCGGGAGGCTGAGGCAGGAGGCTCACTTGAGCCCAGGAGTTTGAGGTTGCTGTGAGCTAGGCTGATGCTATGGTACTCTAGCCTGGGAAACAGAGTGAGACTCTGTCTCAAAAAAAAAAAAAAAAAATAGGTATTTTGATTTTTATTTTTCATATGAGGAAAAAGAAATAAAATATCTTGCCCAAATCATAAGAATGACATGTAGCAGAGCTAGAATTTAAGCCACTTTTTTGCTTTCTTCTTTCCTTCTCTCATTATTTAAAATCATTCCAAGAACTAGAATTACACTTTCTAACTCCTAGGATAGCCTTCACCAGTTGCTTCTCTATAAGGACCACTTAGAAACATAAAAAGATTTCACACATGCTAGTTGTGTTCATGTCTATTGGCTGAAACAAGAGGAGGCTATGACAAAGAACTACAGCAAAATTAGTAACATTTAAAAAAATTAATATGTATTTTATTAATTATAAAAGTATCCATATATATTTGACATAATTTGATATATGTGTATGGAAAACATACACTTAGTTAAAAAATAAACATATCATTGAGATTTATAAATCCAGTTGCCAAAATTCTTTATTGCCAACAGATTGGCCACAACCAATTTGGTGGAGCCCGAGTCCACACGGGTCTAATTTCCACTGCACTCTTTGCTTCCATGGCCCATGGTGGCCCAGGAATGAAGGATCTCCTGGTGGCCAGGACGGGACGGGGCTTAGACCCCTGGTCTAGTCCAAGCACCTCTTCTTCCTTCTTGAGTCTAACTCACACTGCCTCAGTGATGATGTGCTCAGCAGTAGAACAGCAGCAGTAGATTGAAGACAGCCTATCGGTTCTGGTAAATGGGTTGGTTATGAGCAATGAAGAGAAAGGAAATAAAGCGTTGCAGCTGCTGTTTAGTGAAATGAATGTGGAAAGGCAATTTTTTTTATTCATACTTGGGTATCTGTATGAATACATACTTGGGTATCTGTTTCATACTTGGGTATCTGTATCGAAAGCGTCAAGTGAGTTTGCGTAATTGTAACCAGCTAATGAGTAGCTGTGGTTAACCAAGTGGCTAGTTAGTTGCACAATTTTAATAAACGTTATAGTTATTCTGGGAGTGGCAATTACTTTGTGTTAACCATGAACCAGAGTCAGTATGCAATAAGTAACAAGGAAATGTAATGAGCAATTGTGAACTCAATGATGGATTGGACAGGAGTCCATGAAGAAAGGACTATGATTCTCATACCAGCTTTTCCAGAGATATCTGTGCTAGACAACAAACAGACAGTCCCCTTCAGAAATAAATGGATGTTGGCTTACTTATTAAATACACAAAAGCCCCACAAACCACACACATGTCTACAAAATACATCTGAGACTCACACAAACTCTATGCTCAAAAATTACTGCTTGTACAAAAATGAATTTGTCAACATAGATCCAAATAAATCATTTTACACTGCCTCAGCACTTGAGAAATTTAATCTTTCCAACGATGGGATAATATAGTGATACTCGTAACAGAATTAATGGATAATATTATTGCATTTCATTTAGTTTTACACTATGAGGCAGGGTAATGCTATTTCCCACGTTTTAAAGGCTAAGCAGGCCAGGCGCGGGGGGCTCACGCCTGTAATCCTAGCACTCTGGGAGGCCCAGGCGGGCGGATTGCTCGAGGTCAGGAGTTCAAACCAGCCTGAGCAAGAGCGAGACCATGTCTCTACTATAAATAGAAAGAAATTAATTGACCATCTAAAAGTATATATACAAAAAATCAGCTGGGCATGGTGGTACATGCCTGTAGTCCCAACCACTCGGGAGGCTGAGGCAGGAGGATTGCTTGAGCCCAGGAGTTTGAGGTTGCTGTGAGCTAGGCTGACGTCACGGCACTCACCCTAGCCTGGGCAACAAAGCGAGATTCTGTCTCAAAAAAAAAAAAATGGCTAAGCAGACCTCAGTGATTTGTCCAACTTCGCACACGTGCTGAGCGTGGGAGCCGCTGTTCAGGTCTCTCTGACGCGGGGCGCCCCGCCTCACTCCTGCCGGCTGCGGGCTGCAAGGTCTGGGGAGTCTTCGTTTCCACTCCGTCTTGTTCTCTGACTTTATCTTATTTCACCTCAAAATCAAATCGTTCAAATCAAAGCAAGCCACAGAGAGTTCATTTAAATCTGTGTGCCCATTGATTGCGTAAATCAATGTCGCCAAACCAACGGAACGCTCCCCGCATGCCAGGTGCTCCGCAGGTGCTGAAGCAGAGGGATAAAAGGTGCGGTGCCCAGTCTTGATGACACCAGACTGGAGGCGGAGACACCCCTGTGGAGGGACCTTTAGGACACCACGTTTCCCAGGGACAGGGCACGGACCCCAGCTCTCAGCTGCCCCTGGTGCAGCTGGGTGGCCGTGCTCCCTCCCGCCGGCGAGGCTCCGCAGGTGCCCAGGTGAGAGGGTCGGGGAAGAGCGTGATGGACAGCAGGGAAATCATTTGTAGAGGGAAACGCTGGTATATTCTGGAAGTATAAATGTTTATCTGTAAAGGAAACCCAGGTACACGTTGGGGTTAGCATCATTCCTTTGCACTGTACAGGTGATCTTGGTGAAGCAGAGAGACGATAAACATTAGATGTCTTTTCTCTATCCCATAATACATTTTGAGTTACTTTTGTATTATATATAAAGTTTAAGTCAAGGTTCATATTTTTGCCTACAGAGAAGTCCAATTGCTCCAACACCATTTATTTAAAAGCTATTTTTCCTCCTTTGAATTGCTTTTTTATCTTTGTCAAAAATCTGCTGGGCATACTCGTATGGGTCTATTTCTGGGCTCTCCGTCCCGGTTCATTGATCTGTGTGTCCACCCTTTGGCCACCGTGTTGATTAATGCAGCTAGATAGCACGCCATAGTGTCGGGAGGTGATCCTCTCACTTCATCCTTTCTGTGCAAAACAGTTTTGACTGGTACAGGGTCTTTTTCTTTCCATACAAATGCCTGAATAAACTTGCATATATCTAAAAATTACATTGCTTGACTTTTGGTAGGAATTGCATTAAGCTTATCGGTTGATTTGGGGAGAATTGACATCTTTACTATGTGGAAACTCCATCTGTGAACACAGCGTCTCTCCATTCATTTAGGTCTTCACTTATTTATTTATTTTGGTCAGCTTTTTTTTTTGGTAACTTTTAGGATACAGATCCTGTCCATACGTTGATAAATATGTACTTAAATGTACTTATACTATACTTGAGCACTTAATTTTCTTTTGTGTGCTTTTAGATAGAATCACAGTTTCAATGGTGGTCTCCTCACACTCATTGTTAGGGTACAGAAATGCAATGGACACTTTCATACTGACTTTGTATCTTCCCACCTTGCTGAGCTCACCATTTCTAGGAGGTTGGTGGCAAATTCCTGAACATTTTTTTTTCCACATAGATAATTACACTTTATGTAAAAAACATTTTATTTCTTTTTTTCCCAACCTGTAGGCCTTTTATTTACGTTCCTTGCCTCACTGTGCTGGCCGCAGTGTCCAGGACTTTGCTGAGTGGCAGTGTCGAGAGTTCACGTGCTGGCCTTGTTCCTGATCATAGAGAGAGAGTGCTCGGTCTCCCAGCACGATATTAGCTGCAGATTTCTACAGGGGTTGTCTACCAGGCTGAAGGAGTTCCCTTCTATTTCTACTTATAGTATGCTGGGATTTTTTTTTTTTTATCACAAATAAGTGATAAATTTTGTCAAATACTTTTTTGGATATGATCACACACTTTTTCTTCAACTTCATGCTATATGAAATTGTACTGATTTGTTTTCAAGTATTGAACTAGACTTGCACACTTGGACTAAGTTCCACTTATTTCTGGTGTATTATTCTGTACTTTGTATAATGGCTAGCTTCAATCTGCTAATATTTTGTTGAGGGATTTTGTACCTGTCTTCATAAGATATACTTGCGTGTAATTTTCATACGTGGTAGTTCTTATATGTGTTTTTGGTATTCATTGCTCTTCATATGTTTGGAAAAAAATCTTCAGGGAAACCACATAGCTTGGAGATTTCTTCTTAGGAGGCCTTGAATTCCAAATCAGCTTCTTTCATGGTTACAGGACTATTCAGATTGTCTACTTCCCTTTGAGTGAGTTTTGTTGGTTTGTGGCTTATAGAGTATTGGTCATTTTCTCCTAAGTTGTTGAATCTGTGTGCACAAATCTGTTCCTATTTATTCAATGTTATTCTTTTAATTGCTGCAAAATCTGTAGCGATATCCTTTGTCCCATTCCTGATGCTAGCAATTTGTGTCTTCTCTCTCTCCCTCTTTAACCTTGTCTAGCTTACTAGAGTTTAATTGATTTCATTGATTTTTTTCCCCAAGAACCAGCTTTTTGTTTCAATGATGTTCTCTATTGGCTCTTTTCAATTCCATTAATTTCTGCCCTCATCTTTATTGTTAATATTACCATCTCCTGCTTGCTTTGGATCCATTTAGCTTGCTTTTTCCAGTTTGTTGAGAAAGAAATTCAGCTTGTTTGAGCAAAATCTTTCCTCTTTTCCAGCGTCAATTTTCCCACTAAGGTTTCTGCCGCAGCCCATGGGCACGGCTGCAGCCGCATCTCACAGACTTCACGGGCAGAGCTCTGACTTGCCTTCCATTCTGTGTTTTTTATTTTTTATTTTTTTTTTTATTTTTATTTCCTTGAGGTTTTCTCTTTGGCCCATGGATTATGTAGAAGTGTGTTGTTTAATTTCCATGTATTTAATGGTGTTTCTGTTCACTTTCAATTTATTTACCAGTAGTTTCATTCAACTGTTTGAGAACTGTTATGGGTGATTTCTATTTTTTAAAATTTGTTAAGGTTTTCCTTTGTGTTCCAGGATATAGTCTATCTTAGGAAAGTGCTTGAAAAGAATGTATATTCTGCTTTTGTTTGTAGAGTGTTATACAAATGTCAATAGATTCTTGTGGTAGATGGTGCTATTTTTCTACATATTGCTGATTTTTTTGCCTAGGACTGTATTTCTATCAATTGTTGAGAGAGGGGTGTTGAAGCTTCCAACTTTAAATGTGAGTTTATTTGTCTCTCAACTCTACTAGTTTTTTATTCATGCATTTTGAAGGTCTGTTGTTTGGTGGATGTAAATTTAAAATTGCCATGTCATCTTGGTGGATCAATTGTTTTGTCACTATGTAATGCCTGCTTCCCTTTGACCCTAGTAATTTTCTTTGATCTAAAATATATTTTATCTGATATTAATATAATAACACATGCTTTTTAATTAATGTTTGCATGAATAACTTTTGGCATTATTTTATGAGTTTAAAGTGACTTTCTGTTGACAGAAACCCATATCTTTGGGTTGTGGTTTTTATTCACTCAATCTCTGCCTTTTAAGGTATATTTAGGTCATTTACATTTAAAGTAATTGTTGATAACAAAGTAATTATTAGGGCTTCAGTTTTCCATTTTAGTATTTTTTTTCTGTGTGTACTTTCAGTTTCTTGTCCCTCTGTTTCTTCTTATTTTTTTTTTTACTTCCTATGGTATACTTAAACATGCCTTCTTTGAATTCCATTTTGATTTATTTATAATGTGCATAAGCATATTGCTTCATATAGTTTTATTTGTCGATGCTTTAGATATTACAATATACATATGTATCTTATCCCAATCTACTGGTATCAATGTTTTACCTCTTCATTTGAGGTGTTGAAATCTTCTATTTCAATCCCTTACCCTATCTACTTTTAAACATAATTGTCTTAAGAATTTCCTCTGTGTATATGAGACACCACAGCTAATGTGCTTCAACAGTGAAATATAATTAAGAAACTCAAACAGTATAGTTTATAGAGGTAACGTATAGCTTATTATGTTTATCCCTATTTTTATACATTCCATTTTTCTTTTTTTTCCTTTCTGAGGTTTATGGCCTTCTACTACTTTTGTCTTTCTATTTGCTTGCCTTTAGCCATTCTCCAAGGGCAAGTCTGCTGGTGACAAATTCTTTTAAGTTGCACTCAACTGATGGTATTTTATTTTTTCCTTGATTCCTGAAGGATAGTTTTGCTAGATATAGAATTCTTTTCTTTCAGGACTTCTAAAATATTGTGACACTCTCATCCTCCATGGTTTTTAATAAGAAATTTGCTTTTATTGAATTGATCTTCCTTTGTAGATACTATGTCATTTGTCTCTGAATTTTTTTAAGGTTTTTTTCTTTTTCTTTAGATTTCAGAACTTTAATTATCATGTATTTTGTGTGGGATATCTTTGGATTTTCTATTCGGGATTTGTTAGACTTCTTGAATCTCTAGGGTTATGTCTTTCACCGTATTTGAGAAGTTTTTAGCCATTATATATTATTATGTATAATTTATCAAAATTATTAATTGTTTTTTCACATACAATTGCAGTTTCACAATTTCTTTTCTCTTGGGGTTCATGAAACAAATGCTAGATCTTCTGGCATAGCCCCATAGGTTCTTGAGCCTCTGTTAATATTGTGGGGAAGTAATTTTCTCCTATTGTCTAAACCCCAGTGTTCTGTGCTCATGTTCACTGATTTTCTTTCCTTTGTCATATCTATTATACTTTTTAGATCATCCAATGTGTTTTTATTTTGATTATTATGTTTTTAGTTCTATCATTTCCCTATGTCTTATTTTAATTTAGAAATTGTATTTGTTCACAGAGATTTTCTATTTTTAAATTTGCTTTGAGATAATTGGTAATTGTTTTGTTGAAACAATTTTTTGATGGCTCTTTAAAAATTCTTTGTGGATAATCACAGCATTTGATGCATCTCAATGTTGGAGGAGGGGAAGGCAGTAGATTTTATTTTCTCTTTCAGGTTGTGTTTTTCTGTGTACTTGTATCATGAATGAGTTTTCAAAATCCCAAATACTTTGGCTACTAAGTCAGGAGATCTTGGTTCTACTTAAATCTGCTGTGTTGCATGTACGCTGCTGAGGTCTAGCACGCAGGTCCTGCCTTGCTTTTGCCATCGGTAGTTTCAGTGACAATTTAATTTTACTTTCATGAATCTCTCAATTCAGCTTCATTCTGATGCTGCCAGAGCAACACCCACCTTGATGAAGCCACCTGAGCCGTTGGTGAAAGAAACACTGTCCCTGAGTCACTTTCTGTTGTTAGGTGGCAGGCTGTGACATTCTGTGACTGTTGGGGCCTCAGGATCCATCAGAAGGGACCACTGCAGCCCTGCGTGTGTGGGGAGGGGTCTCCACTGAGATTCGGCCACCCCCGACACTGAGGCAGACCAGGTCACCCCTGCCTGGGGCTCGTGGGAGGTTATGGGTCCCTGTGTGGGTTCCGTGAGCACTGCCACCAACCTGGGTTGAGGGGAGGTCTCGCTGGTGCTACCACGTGGCAGATTGGCCTGGTGCTGCCCTGGTGGGCACCAGACAGTGGGTTCCTCCACTAGACTTTCCGATCCTTTGGTGAGAGGAGGCAGGCGTTTCCCGTTTGTGTTTGTTCGTCTACAGCAGTGGGTGGCTCTGCGTTCAGGCCCCTGTAGCACCTGCTTTGTTCTAGAAAGAAAGCCCAGGAAACTCGCTGCCCTGTCTTCCCCAAGTCTTGAGGTCTCAGTGGTCTACTTCCTCCCTGCCTTTCGGAGTCCTTTGATGATGTTCTGTTGAAATGGTGCAAAGGCATGTAGCTGTACTTAGAGGGAAGAGCAGGGAAAAGTGAGTCTGTGCCATCTTATCTCAAAGCTTAGGCTTTCCGCCTTCAAGGCCAGCGTGCCTCTCCTTCCTCCTGAAGACTCCTTAGTGCTGGGATGAGTGGGAGGTGAGGTGCGTTCAGAACGCTGGGGTTCTGGCATCCCACGCCGTGCAGTCAAAGCAAGGTGAGTCCAAAGCAAGGATGGACCTGCAGGCCCACTACCTAATCCACGTTCAAAGTGATTGTAAAAGAAGCAGCCCCCAAATTCAGCACAATGCCCCCACAGAAGAGATGAGAGGGGTCGAGAGAGTGCCATGTCCCACACAGACCTGTCACGTCCCGCTCTGACATAATGGATGCTGCGCTCCTCGGCAGGGAAATGGGTGATTTTTCCATATTGTGGGAGTTAAATATCTGCTTTTTAGAGTCCTAGAGGCAACAGATTAAAAAATAATGATAGGAAGTAATAAAGCTGAAGCCACTATGAAATTGTCTCAGCGGGATGCCAAAAGTCAACATGTACGAATAAGTAAAACCAAATCAGCGGCAGACTTCTTAAGGATTAAAATAAAGCCAATATTTCTTCAGCAAGCCTACCGGGTAAGAATGCCTATAAATAATATTTAGACGGCAAGACCATTTAACATTTTCCTTAAGTCTTCTGACTGCCCTAGCAACTGCTATTGCGTGTTTCTGGGAAAATTTTTCATGGCAAATTAAGTTTAATCACACGATTTTTACTTTATTTTGACAACCGCACAGCTTCGACAACCGCACCCCCAAGACCTGCGGGCTGGTGAGTGCTTGATTGATGGTGGATAAATCGTGTCTGTTGCTCTAGGGTTAAAACGTCTTCATTCTCTTTTCCTGAGGTCAAGTGACATGTGGCACGGAGGTTAAGGGTCCTTCTTGGAGCCTTGTCGTCTGGGGAATACTCAGCTTCAGCCCGAAACCTACAGAACCGATCCAAACACAGTGATTTTCTCAACCAACGTAATTCCCGAGGTTGGGAACAGAGGAACATCTAGACCACATTCATTTGAGAGACATAACTAGAGGCAAAAGAAAATCCAAGGCCGTGGACCCTCAAGCCAGCATTGTTTAGGAGTGAATACGGATTTCAAAAAAAAATTAAATATTGGTTGGCAAGACTTGAGAATATGAGAAATATGAATATTAGATAGTCTTAATTAAAATTGTGAGAAAGACTAGCTCGCTTATTCTGCACCCAAATCCGCAGGAATAAAATTTCTTTTTAATGTCACTGACACTGTAGGATGTGTTAACTACTCACATGACTCATGATTCCGCGTGACATTTCAAGCATGCAGATACGAGATGCGTCCAGCAGATAGCACGAAAATAACGAACTTAAGTTACATGTAAATAAAAAGTGAGTAGAAATTAAATGACAAACATGTGGATTAAAGTTTCTCTAAGAATTATTTCTTTTCAATTATTTTATTGAATGAGGGGCGATTAATTTATTTAATTAATGTTTTATCGTGATTGTATATATTTAAGGTGTATGAATGACACCTTCATGTGCATGTTCGTGGTGAGCTGGTTACTACAGGCAAGCTGGTTAGCTTCCGTCTCTGCCCAGGGCTGACGTTTCTTTTCGTGCCGAGAACACCTAAGACCCACTCTCAGCCGGTTTCGAATGTACAATACATGAGGGCCATGTACTACCCATAAAAAAGTCTATATTCTCAAGTTTGTCAAACCAATATTCACCTTTTAAGTTTTGAAAATGTTTTTTTTTTCTTTTTATTATTTCCAATTTAAGCTGACTTTAAAGCTATGTGCACGAAGTCCACCTCCCTTCCAGCTTAATAAACATTGACATCCCACATTTCATACTTCCCATTTGGGAAGCTTTGGGGTAACTAAGGTTCTTGAAAATCTGAAAATCACATAACACACTACTGTCTCTTCAAAACTAGGAAGCCTGGTGCAACTAAAAACAGAAAACGGTTTCCAAATTTTCACTGCTCTTGGCATGTTGGTGTTCACCTGTCGACCTTGGGTAATTGAGAAGGTGTTTGTCACGGACTTGCTCAGGCTTATCAAGCCTAACTGCGACTCCGTTTATTTCCTCTGCCTATACATTAATTTTGGAGGAACTAGACAAGCTTAAGTGCTGCCAACTGTAAGATTATGCCAGCTAACCTTCTTCTGGACCAGAAGAACGAAAAAGAACACGTAGGTTTGGACAATTTAGTCTATGGCAAATGGGGTTCGCAATCTCTCCTGAGTGTTGAAAGGGATATTGAACTAGTCAATGCTGGGATATACCAGGTGTAAGCTTGTTCCAGTATAATCACGTATAAAGCTTGATAAAAAAATGTCTTGTCAGAAAAATATACGGAAAATATGGGAAATCGGCAAGGCAGTTAAATCTAATAGTCATAAATGTCGGCACTGAGCGTGTGCAGGTGCCGGGGCACAGGGCGCTGGGTTCCGCCTGACAAGGGTCCCACGGCCCCTCGTGGAGACAGCACAGGACAACGGGGATGGAAACGTTGCCCAGACCCTGCTGATGGGAAAGTGTTTGCTGCTGTATCACTGTGTCTTCCCTTTTTTTTTTTTTTTTAAGAATTGCATTACATATACACAGGTATTAAAAGTAAATAATGCGGAAGGGCTGATAACGAGAAACGAATTACCTAACTAGTGACTCGAACCCAGCTCTGAGAGACGGGTCCAGCTGGTTCTTCTGGTTGTTTGCTCTCCTGCTCAAGCGTCATGTGCATGCAGCCGTTTCTCAACTTCTCTTAAATTTCAGGTGTTATGTTCTGTCCGGACGTTGCGGTGTTTGACCTGTGGGGTCGGGGGAGCGGCCAACTGATTGACCACCTCTCCACGCCTCCCGCCTTCCTCATCTCTCTCCCGAGAGCACGTACTACATTTTTCTGCTGGTTTTCTTAATTTTTTTTTTTAAGTTGTAAAATAATTAGCGAATCACAGGAAACCACAGATGGTATAGAGAGGTCCCATGGATCCTTCCCCCATGTTCCCAGTGGTTACACCTTAGGTAGCTGTAGAGGAATATGAAAACCAGAATATCAGCGTTGGCATGATGCACATGCACAGTTCTATGCGTGCGCATCATGCCAACGTTCTGTGTTGTTCATCACGTGTGTAGACTTGTAGAGTCACCTCAATCAAGGCACAGAAATGCCCCACCTGCACAAAGACCTCTCTCTGTTGTCTTTTTACCACCGAAACCACCCCGCTGCCCATCATCCCTGACCTCTGTAATTGGGTCATTTCAAGAATGGCCACGAAGGGAGTCATGCATTGTATAATCTGTTGAAATGTGTTCCTTTTCCTTGCTGAGTAGTATTCCATGGCATGGATATACTGTGGTCTGTGGGCGTCAGATTGACCTATTACAGGATCTGTCAGTTGATTCTAGCTTTTAGCTATTACTAGCACAGCTGCAACCAACATTTGTGTACAAGATTTTGTGTGAACATAGGTTTTATTTCTCTAGGATAAATGCTCAGGAATGCAGTTGTAGGATCATATGGTATAGAATGGGTGATGTCAGGTTTGCCATTTATATTTTAAAGAAAATATTTAAAGCGTTGAGTTGATTCTAAAAGGCCTCTCCACACTGGCCAAGGATCTCAACCTCCACTGTCCTCCCCGTGGAGGTGGCCGGTGGCCTGCGGGGGTGGGGGTGGGGGGGGCCCAAGGCAGCAGGTGCGCCCAGTGGGGCCGAGGGCAGGGCCTCCTTCGCCCCGAGGGTGGGCGGCTGGGAGGGAGGTGGGGTCGGCCCTCGCCTGCCGCCCAGAAAGAAGCTTATTGTTTCCCACCACTTCCCGTGGCTTTGATTAAAACCCCAAACCCCTGTTCGTCTATCTCAACCAAAAAATGAAAAGAAAAGGTGGGCTCCCGGCTTTAATACGGCCGTGCCTGCTCCCCGCCTGGTGTGTCGGCCCTCACTGCACACGCACAGACGAGCGAGGCCCCAAACCAAGTGCCCGATGACCGAGCCCTCGTCCTGAGTCCCCGTTTCCGCCCGACAGCACAGTGGCAGCCAAGCGTGCCGGCCGACGCGTGTGCTCGACACCCGCCCGCGGCAAGCCCTCGCCGCCTCACCGCCGCCTCCGTGAGCCCGTGCGAATGACGGTTCTCCCGCCCCGCGCCGGGCAGGGCCAGCTGCTTGTCTCAGGCCGGCCAGCTGCTAAGGGGTGGCTCCCCGCGCGGCGACTGCGTTGCGCCCTCGCGGCCCGGCTCCCTTGGCCTGACGCTCAGGCCCGCCCCGGGTCCGAGCAGCCTCCTCTCGGAGACTGGAAGGCCGGCACTGGAAAAGCGGAAAACCAGCAAATAGCGCGACAAGCCCAGACGTCGCCACTCACTCTTCGCCCGTTTGGTGATGGCGGGCGCCCACCGCCGCGTGCGAGGCCATCCTGGAGCCTCGGGACACCTCACAGAGGAAGCCCAGGTAGCGCTCCACCTGCCCAGCTCACGGCCGGGGCAAAGGGCAGCCGTAATCAGCAGACACGACAAGTCAGTCGTCTGCAGTGCCGGAAAGTGGCGAGCAGCGCGGGAGAGGCGCGGCCGAGCCGGGAGGGAGCGGTGGGGGCAGGAAGGGGGTGCGAGTCCTGCCGAGGGTGGAGGCCGGACCTCCCCTCGTCCGGGCCCCGGAGCAGCCTCGCTTTCCCCCCCGGTCTTTCCAGGTGGGCGGTGGGGGGTGGCGGGGCGAGGAAGTTCTCTTGTTCCATCTATTAACAGCACTGTTGTTAGGTTTCTCTTTTCCCCGTCACTTTGACTTTGTAGGGTTAAATGCTCCTGCCCTAAAGGCGAATTTAAAGAGCAAATCGGCCCCCAAAAGCAAAAGGCAATTCCCGTTTTGGGGAACCAGGGAATGGGCCCCACGGACCTGGGGCGTGTCTCTACTACTTTTTGAACTGTGACCTAATTGGAAAGACCCTTCTCCTCTGTTTCCTCCTGGGAATGAACGATCGTCCGGTCCAAGTGGCCGGGGGTTTGCGGGACTGTTTATCCGGGACGGCAGCACAGGGTCCACTGCAGAGCCGCCGCCCCAGGCCGTCCTGCCTGGTCCACCCATCCTCTTTCTAGAAGCAGGAGGGACAGGGAGCCGCCTGCAGCGAGTCCTTCCGAAGGACAGAGGCCGATGCACACAATTTGGCTGAAAACGTCCAGACTGAGCTACACAGGTTTAACTCATTCTGGGAAATTTCCATGGGAAGAACCTGAGATGTTTACGATTTTCTTACTCCACCTGGTCCACTTTGCCGTGTGTTTTCCTTAAAGCCGATTCTGTCTTTAAGAGAAACTCTGAAGTGTGGCCGTTCTTCACCAAACTTTATACAGTTTTTTCCTCTTAGCCCTGGTGCTAACCCCTTATTGAAAGCCTCCTTGCAAGTTATCCGAAAGTGCCCTCGGGTCCACTTTGCACACTGTTGCAAGCTATTGACTTTCGACCACCAGTGCTCTCACCATGTAATCTTCTTTTCCGGATGGGGTTCTCTGTGTTCCCTCCCATCGGCTCTTGTGAAAGGCAAGCGAAGTCCTCACGTCTGCTCTCCTTGCTAGTGGCCCTTGTTTGGCATGTTCCGCCGTGTTTGCTCGGTCCATCCTAAACGTGCCACGCCCACGTCCCTTCAGCGCTCTGGACCATGTTCTTCTATCCTAGAAGTTGCCTCCTTGTCCCCTGTGCACGCTGCAACGCTCTCCTTCCTCATAAACCAAAACAAGCCTAAGATAGACCGTTAGGCTTCCTCTGCCAGTTTGTAGAAGCCGGATGCACTCCTGAAACCAGAACTCCTTTAATGTCTGCTGAGTGCCAGGTACTTGCTGTTTGGGTTCTAGGTTTAGTGCAATAAGCAAATAAAAACAGAAATATTTGCCCTCATGGGTAATTTTTAACTTAGAATATTGCACAATTATTCACACATTACACCCTATTTTATATTTTATAAATATTAAACCAAGCGTTCCCAAACTATGGCCCTCTGGCCACATGCAGGTGTTTTTGCCCGTTTGTTTTTGTTTTTTTACTTCAAAATAAGATATGTGTAGTGTGCATAGGAATTTGTTCATAGTTTTTTTTTAACCTATAGTCTGGCCCTCCAACGGTCTGAGGGACAGTGAGCTGGCCCCCTGTTTAAAAAGTTTGAGGACCCCTGTATTAAAGAATATTTAAATAAACATAACTATTTATTTGCAGTTTTTCCTCCATAGTTCTCCAAGTAGAATCATTTTTTTTGACATAAATCTTTTATATCCTATATGTTTCCCAAAACAAAAGTCATTTTCATACACTCAAGTCAAAAATTGGCTATAGTAGGACTTTCAACTCTCCATGAAAGCTCTTACAGACGGAGTAGAGTGATTTACGATCCCTCCAGCTTACAGATAAGGGAAATCAACCCTGTAGGCTTGCTCACAGTGTGCCAGGCGGGTTGCTACGGCCGCGATGGTAAGTGTGAAGCATTATTAGCAGGGAGCATCACTTCTCTTAAATTTACAGATAATGTCCTTTGGAAAAAAATAACAAAACAGGTACCTAAGGCATCTGTAGAAATTGTTCGCCCTAAGCAGCATGTTATAACCGAGTGGCAGGAAATTCTATAACATGCAAGTTTCAATAAAGGTGATGATGTATATTCTTGGGATAGTGTGACTACACTGTGTGTGTGTGTGTGTGTGTGTGTGTGTGTGTGTGTGTGTGGCTCTGACAATTGTATTCTACTCCTTCTGAAATAAAAATGTGTTGGTGGGTAGCAGCTGCCATAAAGGGACTACTTCTGAAAAGGAGACTATCCAAAAATTATTTCTCCTGGTGTTTCCCACGCTGCCCAGGTGAGAGGGGACCGCCACCCAGGACTGTTAGAATTTGGTCTCTTCCACAAGCACGTTCTCAAAGTACATGTGGACACACGGCACCTGCTCCCTGTCTTTTTCCCCACCTGTCTCTGTTGTTATTAGCATAGATCTCAAACACAATGAAAGAAAATATACCATGCAGTTTTTGGTGTCTACTTCTTAGTTATAAGCCTCAGGTAACTGAAGTGTTAACTTTCTAAAAACTTTAAAAAAAACTTCCATGTGAGCATTTATTAGTTTTATAAACATTCAAATATGTTAGTTTAAAAAAACTCATATAACAAATTTTTCTCAAAATTTATTTCAAGCCATGCATTATTTCAAGCTACTGACAATACAGAGATTAGTAGAACACAATACCTGTTTCTCTGACTTCATTTTCTAGTACAGAGACTCAGTTGTAAACAAAGAGAAACATGAGATCATGTAAACCTATACATGGACACACAAAGAGAGGGACAGTCAACTGTCGCATTTCCATGATCCCACCAAGCACAAAATAACTGGATATTCCATGCAATGAAATAAGACATTGATTGGTTCATACACTTACTTCTTAACCATATATGATGTATACCATAAGTTTGAAAAATATACACCTTTTTCTTAAAGAAGTCCACTCCTAACAATTCACCTTAGAGACATAATCAGAGATATTTAAAACGTATACACAATCATATTGAATCAAAGTATTATTTAGAATAAAAGTATACATTCTAAATTATCTTAAATTGAATTCAGTGGGATTTTAAAAATATGATAATCATGAGCAATTATGTAGCCAGTAGAAAATCATTTTGTAGAAATATATTGAGTGACCTATGAAAATGTTCCTGATATGTTGCATGATTTTAGGTTTATAAAATAATATTTATTCCTATTATTAATGAAAATTAATTTTGTCTTATACTTTTCTGTTTCTAAGCATGTGTTACTCATACGTTTACAAGTAAAATCACATGATCATATCAATTGAAGTAGAGAAAAAATTTGAAAAATATCAACATCTATTTGTGATAAAAACTCTCAGAATAGAAGGTATAGAGACAGAACTTCATTAATTTCATAGATAGAATTTATTTAAAAACCTATAGCTAATGATCTATTTAATCACAAAAATTTCAATGCTCTTTCCTATAATTTAGAGCAAGGCAAAGATATCCACTCTCACCACTCTCTTCAACACAGTGTTAGAAGTCCTATCTATTGCAATAAGACAATCAAAAGAAATAAAAGGCATACTAAGCAGAAAGGAGGGGGGTAAACACCCATCTCATGTTGTAGTTGTCATAATTATCTATTTAAAAAATTCCAGAGATCCATAAAAAACCCCTTAAAACTAATAAGCGAGTTCTGCAACGTTGCAAGATACAAGATAAATATACAAAAATTATTTTCATTTATGTATTTGTCAGTTAACATGAGGACATAAAATTAAAAATAAAAATAGCATTTACAATCAGTCAATAAAACAGAAATGCGTGTCGACAGTGTTTTTCACTGGTACCACTTTGGACACCAGATGTGTGGGTTTCTTCCCGTCAAACACACACCAATTATCTCTAACACCAGGTGGCCACCGGTCTCAGTCAGGTAAGGCTGCTATAACAGAGTGCTACAGATAAGTGATTTGTAGACAAAAGAGATTCATTTATTTCTCAGAGTTCTGGAACCTGGGGTCTGAGACCAGGGTGCTGTCACAGGTTCTGTCATGGGACCTCTTCTAAGTTGTGGACTACCTACTGACTTCTCCTATCTTCCCATGACTGAAAGGGGGATGGCAGCTCGGGTCCTCTTCTTAGAAGGATGCTAATGTTATCAGGGAAGCTCCACCCTCCAGACCCATCAATTCCCACAGGCCCCACCTCCTAATACCATTCTCTTGGGGGTTAGGGTTTCAACGTATGGATTTTTGAGGGACCCAAGCATGCAGAGTCCTACAGTTCAATTCAGTTCTGACACCATCTACCTGTCTAGCATCAGGGGCTGAAATTTAAGGGTTCAGCCCTACAAGACTTCCCCACTGCAAGCCCAGGCCTCTCTTACTTCTGACCAAATGTCTGTAAGTTGGGGTTCCCTCGGCCATTTCCCTGGGTTCTATAATTTGCTAGAACGGCTCACAGACCTCAGGGAAATAGTTTTCTTCCTATTATAGGTTTATTCTAAAGGTTATATCTCAGAAACAAGCAAATGGAAAAGATGCACAAGACATGAGGGAGGGCATGCCACCCTCCCAGCACGTGGGGTGTCACCACCCTGGAGGCTCTCTGAACCCAATTATTTAGGCTTTTTATGGAGGTTTTAATACATAGGCATGATTAATTAAATCATTGGTCACAGGTGTTTCACTTAATCTCCACCCCCTCTCTCCTCTCCAGAGGTCTGAGGTTGGGGCAGAGTGGCTTGGTCTTTTGGGTGACCAACCTCTACCCTGAAATTGTCCAGGTGCCCTAGACCCCAGTCATCTCATCAGCATACAAAAGTCTCTTACCACTCTGGAGATTCCAGCATTTTATGAGCTATGTACCAGGAATCCAGCACCCAGAACAATTATTGTAAGAAAAGATGCTAGCATCATTCAGGAAATCACAGGAATTTTAGGTGCTCTGTGCCAGAAACCAGGGAGAAAGACCAAATACATATTTTTTTATTATACCACAATATCACAGGTATAAATCCAACAAAATATATGTACAATCTGTATCTGAACACTTTAAAAACACATAAATAAATACAAAAAACATATTGTCTTCATGGATTGTAAGATTCAGTATAGCAAACATCAATTCTATCCAAAACGATACCTATATTTAGCAAAATCTCTATCAAAATCCCAGAAAGAAATTTTGTAGGTTTAGACAAGAAATTTTGAAATTTGCATGGAAATACAGAGAAACTAGAACAGCCAAAAAGATTTTGAAAAAGAAGAATAAGGTGAGATAATCCCCAATATCCATCTCAAGACTTCAAAGTCACGTAATCAAGAGCCTATTAAAGTATGCGTTAAAACTGAAATCCCCATGGTAAGACCCAGCCATGCAGGTGGCTGACGGCATCACAAGAGTATATTCATTTGCCTCTGAGAAGTTTGTTACTGTGTTACTTCTCTTACAGGGGATTTGACCATGTGTCTTCAATGTCTTAAAATACTTATAGTACAGAACAGAGACTTTCTTAACCTGACCAAAGTGAATGAGGTTTATTGTACATGGAGTTAACATGCCCGAAACAGTGGTTCCAATGACAGCAGCAGCCAGTCATCGCTGAGCACGTATGCGCTTTGTCACGTGCTGAGCTGCCTCCTACTGCCTCCCCGCGTTAACTGACTGATTCCTAGTCTCTCAAACACATGATGAAACAGTTACTCTGTACATTGTCATTTTACAGCTCAGGATACAGAGGCACTTACTCATATTCACACAGGTAATAAAACTTTTGAGTGTCTCGGCGTGACAGCAGGAGCCTGCATTTCACTGAATTCTTCTGCGTGAATTCTTGACCCCGTAAGTCCTGGCACCTCTGGAAAAAACACTCTTGTGATTTGCCGTGTCCTCAATTAGCCCGGCTCTCTAAATCTGGGATGCCAGATCATTTCTGGGGGGGGGGGAGTCCCATCCTCTAAGTCCCCAAGCATGCTCACATTCTTCTCATCACAGCTTGTGGATAGATATATCCCATACTTGCACTTCAACATTCCTAAAAAAGAAACAGCCCGTTTTACCCCAAAACTGCTCCAGCTCCGGACCCCTGATGAACGCAGGTCCCTTTCTTCCCTGGGTGCTCAGTGGGGAGCTCTCCTTGATGTTTCTCCTTCTGTCTTCACTCACATTCAGCCAGTGATCATATATTGCTACTCTGTTATTGTCTCTCCAATCTTTGTTTCCATTTCTAATTTAACTCACTTACCAGGGGCCCTGGCCAGTCCACACAGCACCGCCTCCAAACGGTCCTTCCCCCTCTCATCAGGGAGCGCAGCTGCCGGTGCCCTCGCCTGGAACTCCACCCTCAGCGTTCACGATGACGCCAAACCATCGACAGCGGATGAAAGCACACGCAGACTCTCGCTCTTTCCTTGGCTCGTGCCAAGCCCTTCCCTCAACCCTTTCTCCAACACTCTCCTCTCTCAGGTGTCAACTGAACAGATATAGGATAATTTCTGGCATTGCTACGGGCGTTCCCAGCCCTGTTTCCTTGACTCACATGCATTCAAAAAACATGCCTCTGCCCGTTTGCTCCGGGGCCTTGGTATGCACTGTGTGTGCAGCCACAGGCAGGGTGGAGCTGGCCGCTGGCCTCACAGAGCTGGACGTTCAGGAGGACCAGATAGATTTAAAAAGCTACCAGTAAATAAATAACTGCTATGAAGAAAAATGTGGTGGTCAAGGAAGCTTTCTTAAGCAAACACATAAACTTAGTCTTGGCATGTGACTGGATGTCCCTCACATGAAGTGTCACGTGCAAAGGTCCTGAGGTGAGTTTGGAGACCTGCGAGGGGACCGGCCCAGGGAGGGCGCAGGTGGTGTAGGTGGGGTGCAGGGCAAGGCAGGAGAACGTGCTGCTCAGGGAAGGTTCCGGCTTTGGGGTTTTGTCCTCAGGGCAAGCCTCAGCCATCCATGGGTGATAAGTTTCACTTCGCCGCCTGGGAGCCACCTGGCTGTCGTGCTGAGCGGCTGGAAGGGGCGCCGTCGTGGGGGAGCGATTGCACTGGGAGATCCCTGGCGGTTCCGGTGAGCAATGGGGTTACAGTCTAACGGAAAGGCAATCGAATGGGTAATTACCACTGTCAGGGGCTCCCAGGAGGAAGTGCAGGATGCCGTAGAACTTATATCAGGCTGATCTAAATTGCACTGGAGATTAAGAGCGGGCTCTCCTGCAGGAGTGATGTTTACTCTGGGACCTGAGCAAGGAGCCAGAATTAGCTACGCAAAGAGCCGGGAGGGCCGCAGTGAGGGAGCTGAGACGGACAGCGAAGGGCTCTTCCAGAGGGGCGAGGCAGGGCCCTGTGGGTGCAGCGTCTGAGACAAAGAGGAAACAACCAGCCCGCGACGTTGCAGGGGTGCACGGGCGGGCGTCACGTCACGCAGAGCTCTGTGGGCGTGCCGAGGCCCTGGACGTCACTGGGGCAAAGGGAAGTGACGTGGGGGTTTGGACAGGGCGGGGTGACGGTGGGTTTGGGGGATCACTGAGGCTGCTGCGTACAGGGCCGAGTGCAGAGCGGCCGCAGGAGGCTGCAGAAAGCCGGCCAGAGGGCATGTCCTTGGCTCCGGTGAGGGCGTTGCCTTGCACGGGGTCGGTGGTGGCTGGGTGGAGGTCAGGGGTCAGAGTTCAGAGATCACGGAAGCAGGACCAACGGGTCCCGTGAGCGGTGGAGTAGGGTGGTGAGGGGCAGAGTTGCTATAGGGATAACTTCCGAATTCCTGACCGCCGACTATTAATTACCCCTGACTCAGGCCGGTGAGTCGAGTCTCGGCTCACAGCAAAGGAGAGGGGAGTTCTCGCTCGAATCTGCCAACTTTTAAAAATACTGTGTGTATGAGTATCCCCGAATGCTAAAGCCCAATTTATCAAATGAAAAAATAAAGTAACAGCAGTTGTTAAAAATAAATAAAAAATTAAAAAAAAATACCATGTGTTCACAGTTAGATGGGTGAGTTCTCAGCACGAAACCCAGAAATGGAACATTTTTAACAGCATCTTTGAAGCCCTCTGCTTGTTCTTCTCTTCCCATCCCAACATTAAGCCTTGAGAGTTATCTAGAATTTCTTGTTAAAATATTTATTGATATATTTGTAGTTTTACCAGAAATATATACAATTCTCAATAACATTATTTTGCTCACCCTTATATAAATAGAATCATAATGTAGGTCTTTTCCCCACGGGCTTTTTTTGTTCAACATACACCCTTCAGCTTTATGCATGTGGACGCGTGTACATGCTCAACCTCTTTCCCTATGTACAATGTGTACCGTGTCACGTGTGCAGCTGGGCATTTGCATGTGTGCAGACTTTTGCTTGTGCAGAGTTCTGTCACGGCATGTCCCCAGATGGACACGCTCCAGAGCTACTCTGGGCTCTTCACACAAAAGAGAAACGTCCGGGCCACTGGGAAGACCTAACGCAAATTCAGAGGGAAACAGGAGTTGTTCCTCCAAAAGGATGGTGCTCGCTCACACCTGCGTCAGCCGTGTGTGGTTCCCGCCGGCTCCCGCGGACACGCGGTGTCTTCAGGTGTGTTGATCTGAGGAAGACGGGAAATGCTACCTCATTTATTTGTCTTTTTAAATACTTCTCAATTAAATTCTATATGGTGCTACATATAAGTATTATATTTCATTATATTTATTCTTAGGTATTTTATTATTTTTCAGTCATTTCAAATATTGTGTTTCTACTTGCTTCTGTGATGTAGGAATACAACTGACAATTGCATGTTAATGTTATTCTTGCATCATTCCCAAGCTAGTTTATTAATTTTAATAATCCATAGAACCTGTTGGTTTTATTAGGTAGGCAATCATAAATTTATTTCTCCTTTTCCAATGCTTATAATTTACTTTCTTATCCTATTGCTTTGGAAAGGAGCTCTATAAAATTTGAATAGAAGTCTTGACAGTAGGTATTATTTTGTTATCTCTGATTCTAGAGAGAATAATTCATTAATTGAATATATGGTTTTGCTATTATATTTCTACTTTTCCTCAAACACTGAGGCACGTTTAGCCTTGCTTTGTGTGAGCGTGTAGTCATGAGCTTTTGATCACTGTAGCATGCCCTGTGAGAGCTGTTTAATGTGGAAGCCTCCAGATTAACTCCAATTCTGAACTATCAAAGCATTAGAGTAGTTGGTGGGCCAGTCCTCCCTCCCTTTCTTGTTTCCTCTTCATCTTTTTCCTTCCTTCTCTTCCTCACCCCCAGAGGAAGGACTAAGACAGGTGAGCATACTTACCTCGTCATCAACACTGTTTTCCTCAAGGTCATGCACTGGGGGTTCACATTTCGGGGATCAGTTTTACTGGGGCGTCTGAAATCGGACCTTCCCCCTGCGTTGGAAGGCAGCAGGGTTCCTCCCCCTCCCTCCCTCACTACAACCCTTGACGCCCAAGACCGGCCCCCAGGCACCCCGAGCCCCAGGAGACAGCCAGCCCTGAGCTCGCTCACTCTCCACACTTGCATCGTTTCCGGGCCATACGCACCTTGCATTTTAGTCATTCGCTCGCTTTCTTTTAAATGCACATATGAGTTTTGGGTGTTCCTAGCTGCACAGCCCACCATGTTGCTGGAGAGGGAAAGGTCTCTCTATGCAGTGGACCATATTGCTGGCGAAAGCCACGTATAGAAAACTTAAAATCTTTAAAAAATCCTGCGAGAGTATAAAGAGCGGTGCTCAGTAGACAGCCGAGTGCAGGAATCCAGAGAGCGTCAGAGAGGTGTGGACCGTGGATGTACCTCTGAGCGTCTGAGAGCTCAGGGTGGCGGGGCTGGGCAGGCGTGTGGCCAGAGGACAGAGAGCGCAGGGAGGGGAGCTGTTGGGTCCAGGGTGGCGGCAGAATGAGCACCGGGGAGGCGGGAGGAGGAGGGTACATCTCTGGTAACTTAAAATGAGGTGATTGCTTAAGAATAAAGAAATTGAGGCCGGGTGTGGTGGCTCACGCCTGTAATCCTAGCACTCTGGGAGGCTGACACGGGTGGATCCCTCGAGGTCAGGAGTTTGAGACCAGCCTGAGCAAGAGTAAGGCCCTATCTCTACTAAAAATAGAAAGAAATTAATTGGCCAGCTAAAAATATATATAGAAACAAATTAGCCGGGCATGGTGGCACATGCCTGCAGTCCCAGGTATTCAGGAGGCTGAGGCAGGAGGATCGCTTGAGCCCAGGAGTTTGAGGTTGCTGTGAGCTAGGCTGACACCACGGCACTTTAGCCCGGGCGACAGAGTGAGACTCTCTCAAAAAAAAAAAAAAACAAAAACAGAATAAAGGAGCTGGTGAGTGTGGTGCTGCTGAGTCGTCCGGGCAGGAGGCGCGCTGTTGTCGGCCGGGGCGAGTGAGGCGGACGTCGGGAAGACGAGGAAACCGGCTGGGTCCTCGCCGGGCAAAGACCCTGCTCTTGCGGGCGCAGTGACCGAGGTTGGGGCGAACACGGGTGACGAGTGTGAAACCCCTTTGCAGACACCCGCGGTGGGTTAGAGTAGGGACTGGACGAGAGCCCGAGAGCAACGCGCCCGTCTGAGAGCCCTTTCTTCACGGCGGCTCAGAGGACACCGAGAACGTGGCTGATGCCACAGGACTCCGGGGACGTTCGAGGTCCGGTTTCCCGGCAGAGGCAGAGGGTCTTGAGCTTAGGCTCAGTGGGGTCGGACGGCGGGCCTGTGTTGGGGACGGCAGGGTCTGGGACAGGCGGGTGCTGGGGCTGCGTCTTCTCTGCACGTCACAAGTGAAGTCACTCCCAAGACTCAGCTGTGCGTGAGACCACGCGTCTGCGGCGGTATCGATCCACTGCATCTCGTCGCGACCTCCGTCACCACGCAGCGGGTCTGCAGCCCCGTTCATCTAGGGTTGGCATTTCCCCGAGCAAAGGCAAGCAAAACACAACGCAGGCAAAGGGTGAGGGTGTTGTCTCGCACGTGATGGAAATGACCAGGCCGGACTGAAGCTCAGTGGAGCCACGGACGTGGGGAAAGAGCAGTGTGTGGACCAGGACATCCAGAAGGGTAAGAGGACGGAGGAGGTGGAGACACCGCACCGAGAAAGCTGAGGTTTTCCTATCCTCTGCTGTCGATGAAAGCACTTGCCTTCCCGGGGAGGCTCGTGCTACCCTCCCCGAGCACGCCAGCCCCCGTCACCCTGCGAGGACAGCCCCAGAGGCCGCGCCCGGCGCCAGGACCAGGACCCCCACGGAGGGCACCGCGCCTACCTGTGCCAGGTATGTGCGTCGTCCCCCAGGGGGGCCCTGCTCGGAGAGGGGCCACTGCCACGGCCAGGAGAGCTGTCATCGGCTCTGAGTGTTTGCATGCGAGACACAGAGAAGTGGGGCGTGCGCAGTGGAGCGGAGCGGCCACCAGACGGCAAGTCCTCGAGGAGGCCAGTGAGCACGAACGCGGCAGGCGGTAAGCGGGCGGGAGGAGCTCGGCGCGGTGGCTGGTGCAGCCCCCAGGGAGGGAAGGGCTCCCAGGGAGCGACCCCCGCCCGCTGCTGGGCGTCCACACGCACCTGCTCTCCTGCTGCCATGGTGCCCAACCCCGCAGGTCCCCACACTGTGGCTTCACCCCGGGAGGAGGCCCCTGCTACTCTTCCCCGGCGACCTCAGCGGCCGTTCCTGAGCTTTTCTATTTCACGAGAACTCTATAAACAGCACCGTTCTTTTAATTAAGGTCACCGAACTGGGCCCAGGTTCCCTGAAAAGAGCACAACTAGAGGAGTGCTCCCAACGCTGTGCTCGCTGGCACAGGGCAGGCACCGTGCGTGGGTGCCCCGCTCTGCACCCAGGCCCCAGAGCCCGGGCAGGGGCTGCCTGTGACCGGAGCTTCGTGGAGCAGGGGCTTCCTGTCCCCATCGGGCGGGAAGTCCCGCTGGGATGTGCATAACCAACACCGCGTCCACAGCGGTTTTGGCTTTCTGGCATTTGGGCTGGGGAGGGACTTTCGAGTAGCTGTCCTGTCCATGTAGCTCTGGTGGCCACACCCTACAGCCACCGTGTCAACCCAAACAGCCCCACACGGGGCCCCATCACCCCTGGAAAGGCAAGGCCTTCAGAGACCATTTGACTTTTCTTAAATGTTCGGGAATTTTCAGCTCATTTGCTAACCAGGTATGGCCCACAGACGTGAAATATTTCAGCATGGTGTTGAGGGCGTTGAGGGATGGGTCATGCCTCACCACAGTGACTCTTTGCCTATCCTTGTTGGGTAGAGAACATATATGAAATATATATATATATACACACACATACACACACACCAAATACTGTGTTTGGTCTTTACGTGAATGTTATTCTGGCCCCCAAAATATATCTTCTGTACGTTAACAGAAAAATCTCACGGATGACATGCGATGTTTAAATTTGGTCCCATATAGCTCCCGAAAACGCCCCTGCGGGAATCGGGCACGCTTACTTTCGATGGATGCCATCAGGGACGTGCCAGAGCTGAACAGACACCACAGACTCTGCCTTGGGGCAGACAGTGGCCACGGGCTGCCTGCGCTTGTGTTTTGACTTGGTAGAAACAGTGTAGGCTGCCTGACCTTTTATCTTATTCCAAGACCAACCTTTCTAGGTCCCTGGAGAGAGGGGCATCATCAAATCGAAAAGCCGAACAGATCCGAGCAGTTGGATGTGGCCGGCCCCGGAAACGCTGACTCACGCGCAGGCGGGGCCAACGGCCTCCCAGGGCGGAGGAGGCCGGGAGCCAGGAGGGCCCGGGCCGTGTGGTGGCCTCTGCACCGTGCACTGCATCTCCCTCTCAGGAGGAAGGCGGTGAGCCTCCAGGTCAAGGTCGCCGTGAAGGTCGGGGGAGCGAGTTGCTGGCGTTCCATGGCACTGCCTTTCAATCTCCCGGGTCGGGGATAGAGATCTTCAGCTCTTAGCCACACTGGTCTCTCCCCTGCACAATCAACTGACAAGCACAAGTAATTTCCCGCTGTGATCCCTTCAGCGATATCCTGAACAGAGAAGAAAATAAAAAGGGGGGGGGGGACTGCAACAAACAAAAATACCCCTTAAGTGCTCTGTCTAGAAAGAGAGAGGAGATTTCAGTTAACACATGTTAAATGCTTTCAGCTACCATTCCTTTCAACTTAGAAATTATTTATTTATTCTTTCTAATTCTCTAAAGCATTCGCTCTCCCGAATTGCACATGTGTGACCTATTATCTCTTTTCTGCTTTACTTTTATTGCACAGAGCAGAAAAAAAAATGAACATATGTTTTCCCATTTTATGCAACTCAGAAATCTCTAGCCATTTAATATGGACTGATAAATTAATGAATGAAGCGGAATAAATTAGCAAAAGGCGATTCTCTGGAATGGAGCTTGGAGCTTCATATCACGCTGTGGGACGCCGGCTTTTCCCCCAGCGAGTAAGTTGTACTTGCAGTTAGACGTTGAGCAGATTAGGTCAGAAGAAGCAGCGGCCTCTTTCTGGTTTCCACCTTCCCGGCCTTGGCCGGGGCCACTGGACGGTGGGAGAGGGGTGGGTAGCCTCTGAAATTGCGGGTTTATTTAGAAAGGGCAAGCGAAGCTAGAGAAATTCTTTGTGTTGCCTCTGATTTTTCATAGCCTAAGATTATTGGTAAGACGGCATTTTCCGGGTCATTCCGATGCAATGGTAGCAGTGGAGGTTAGCCAGTGCTTCCCGAAAAGCTTGCGGCACTACGCTGAGTATTCGGCAGTCACGCGGAGAGGTAGGTGCCCCGTCCCTAGTTTAGTGACATTCCCTCTGAGGCTTAGAGAGTTTAGGGAAATTGCTCAAGCTCGGGCTAATTTTCTATCGTACTGTGTTCCCTTGCAGATGTCATATGCTGTCTGACTGCATCAAGCTCTGGCTTCCTACCTGGCCAGTGTCCTTGGAAAGTCACTGGCGGTCGGAAGAACTGGCTACAAGGCTATTTCCAGTACACCAGCCTTTCCCCCAACTACCACCACCAAACACTAAAAAAAATGTGAGAAGGTGAAAGGATACATCGCATCGTGGAATTTTATGCCATGAGTGTGTCAAGTAAGGAAGATGCTTTTCAATAATCTACAAAAAATTTAGAAAGAAACCTTCTTAAGACTGTGTTTATTTGCTGTTTTCTTTCCTTGTTTGCTGTGGGATATCCGTGTGTGTAGTTATTTAAGCCTCTGTAATCAATTTTTGCATGCAGAAGAAAACAAAAACAGCAACCACCATGCATAGCTAGAGCATCCGAGGTGAAAATGTCAATAATAGCAACAACAAAGCGTCTGAAACCAGGGGGGGTGGGAGGATGGAGGGACCTTCAAGGATGTTGCCAGGAAAAACAAGGGTTGTTCAAGGCCACGTGAAGTGGCCTCCTAAAATGTTTTTGAAAATTAGGGTAATGATGGGAGATAATAAGAACCTTATAAAAATAGCTATAGATTAAGGTTAAAAACTCCCAGGATCTAGAAGAAAAAAAAAGTATAAAACATAAAAAAAAAATGTTCAGTTGAGGTGCTTGAAGGGTTAGAGACATTTTGTTAATCAATAATACAACAATGACATTTTGTTTTTGTAGACCATAAGATCTCCTGTGCTTTTGGCCACAATTAAAAAGAAAGCACATTATGAAAAAAAATAATAATTCCATTTAAGAATATATGCATATATCATAGAATGGGGCCATCGCTGTCTATGGTTTTATGATCAAACACAAAAGGTCTTATTTATTTATCCAGGGAACACCTCATTCCACTTTCTCCACAGAATACCCCCTCAGGAATCAACGCCACGCCTGCGACCCAGCCCAGGTCTCATGACCCCTTGTGTGGAAGACAGCTGGAATATAATTATAAAAAGTTAGGGCCAGTGCCTAAGTTCTGTTTTAGGTGGCAGGGAATTTAGACCTTCAAGTCTCTTCCTCCACAAAACTCATGGAGTGATTGTTTGAAGTAGAACATTACATTCAGCTAAATTAGCTGAGTTACAGAAATTAAAGAATGGTGGAGGCCTCGGAAGATGACGGACCCAACAGCCATTTTGCACAGGTGAGGAGGCAAGGCCGGGACGGGGAACAGGTCCTCCAGGCCTCGCCACCCACAGGTGGAATTTGAACTGGAATCTCCGATTGTTCCCAGCTCAGAGTAAAAGTTGCCCCGGCACCTCCTATTGTTTTAAAAAGTGATTTGGTGGTTGGTTATCTCTGTTGGATTTTTTTTTTTTGCATTTACATGGAGACGGATGTAGATATCGGTCAGGTATTTTGGGGGCAGAGAAGGACACCTTGGTTGTGAACTGAAAGATAGCATTCTACTGCACGCACAAGGCACCAAGTAGTCAACCGGGGTTAAGAATCCAGCTCTCAAAATAGAAATGAGCTGTGGTCAAGCAGTAGGGCTGTTTTGGTTTGGTTTGTTTTGTTTGTTGTTGTTTTGTTGTTGTTGCTGTTTTTAACCAGGCGAGAAGAGAAATTGGTTTGTTTTTGACGGGTCCGCTCTGACCTGCCGATCGGCGTGTCTTCTGCTCTCGCCTTCATCAGCTAATCAACAGTCTTCTCTTGTTTGCAGCTAAACCAGAATCTTGACTGACAGTTTCTAAAGAACTTGAAAAGTTCCTTTGTTGACACCACGTTGGGGGTTGCGAATATGAATAAAGAAATGGGACGTAAGTAAAAATAGGGTCATTGATATTTCTCAGGGGGGCAGGGTGGCATTTCTGCCGGGGTCCCTGATTAGTGGCTTCATTGTTGCTGGTTTATTAGCTCCGATGAGATCAATATATGCACCAGGACCCGAGGGCTTTCCCGGATAATGTTCCTTGCAGCGCTATTGTGTTTACATCAGGGCAAGGTGGGCCGCCTTCTGATGTCACATTCAGCCATGATGGGTCAAATTACCTTTTATTTAAGAAAAATCAAAATTTCCCTTTCGGACATTTGGTGAATGACAGGCTTGACCTTTCTCGGTTTGTTTTCCAGTTCATTGTACGCGGGGCCCTGCTGGCAACGCAAAGGATATTTCCTTTCTGCTCTCGCACCCCAGTCTGACCTCTCTATGATGAGACCGAGACAATGCGAGTTCAGAGGCTTCTGTTGTGCAGGTCGGAATTCAGCATCTCCCCGCACAATGTCCCTGCGTGTGACACTGGGCAGGGATGCGGCTCCTTATCTCCTCCTGGGCCCCATCGTTCACCTTAGAATTATCATCGTGGCAACATTTTCGGCATCAAATCATGAAAAATAGCAAACACACTGCAGTTCTAATTTTTAGGGTTAGACAGAGTGCCTGGTTGTTTTCATTTTGTTTGTTTGTTTGCTTTTTTTACCCTAAAACTTCACGTCATTGTGGCATTTTAACTCTGGCTTTTAATGGTATGGCATAGAGGCATGAAAATTCTTTAGTGCTTATTTCACCTCTGGCCTTAACATGCCTTTGTTTTTTACCTGGACTCGATTCACGTGAGCTTCCCTGCACATTCCGCTCTCTCTTGCGAACGTGCCATCTTTCCCCCAATGAGCTTCCAGCAGGTGTCATTGAGACACCAATTTATTGGAGCTGTTTTCCCCCAGAACACTTCTTTGGCTTGATTATAGAGAGATTCTGATTAAAATCCTTTGAGTGGGAAAAAACAAAACAAAACAAAAAAACCAACTGAGGATGTTGCCTTTTTGCATACGAGTCCGGGCTAGCAGGCAACGCTACGTATTTTCAGTCTTGGGGTGAGCGGTAATCAGCACAGTATGTACTTCCTTTCAGCCAGGCAATGGGTGACAGGTCCCTATGTAAATCTGTTGACACTGTACATGGTAAACGTCAACAAATTCCAAATAAAGTCAGCTAAACAAGCTAGTGTAAGAAGTGCGCCGTACATAAATCAGAAGGTTGTTGCTGTCAGGTTGAGGATATGGGAGCTGCGTGTGACTCACAAACACACACCTGCGCTCCGGCCTGAGGAAGCGCCAAAGATTCGCCACCACACGCCTTGTCACAGCTCGCGGGCCGCAGAGGCTATTCAAGGTCACTTACTCCAACTCCCGGTTTCACCGAGGAAGGCGAAGACGCTGGATGGGTCTCTCACCTGGTCCAGGCTGTCGGTAGCTGGACATGGTTCTGGAACCAGAAACAGGTCCAGTGAGTCTTCCTCCGGCGTCTGACACTATCAAAATAAAACAGTACAAGGGAGCCAGATATGAAAGTGCCGCTTGCAACACTAAACATTTCATCGTTTTCGGGTGATGTGCCTTCTTTGTGTTCATAGGGATGAGATTTACTTTGTTCAGTTTTCAAGTCGCAGATTTTATTTGGGCCTGTGACTGTCAGGAGAGATTTGCCGCCCACTTTGGGGTGTGCGGAGGGGAAGAGAGCTTGCAAGTGTGCAGGACACGATTGCAAAGGCCTTAAAACGTGGTATGGCCGGGCGCGGTGGCTCACGCCTGTAACCCTAGCACTCTGGGAGGCCGAGGCGGGCGGATTGCTCAAGGTCAGGAGTTTAAAACCAGCCTGAGCAAGAGTGAGACCCCGTCTCTACTATAAAATAGAAAGAAATTAATTGACCAACTAAAAATATATAGAAAAAATTATCCGGGCATGGTGGTGCGTGCCTGTAGTCCCAGCTACTCGGGAGGCTGAGGCAGGAGGATCCCTTGAGCCCAGGAGTTTGAGGTTGCTGTGAGCTAGGCTGACGCCACGGCACACTAGCCCGGGCGACAGAGTGAGACTCTGTCTCAAAAAAAAGAAAAAAAGTGGTAATGGACGGATAAAAATCTCCTAGAAATGCCAATGGAACTCAATTTTTTAAAGATTATGCTTGAAGTAGCATTTCCTTACAAAGCTCCAAACTTGGCAAAAGAATGCTTTCGATGTCCGTATAAATTGATAGAGTCATGCTTTGTAGGTTTATCAAATCAAAGTTTCAAATGTCATTTTTCTCAGCATCCTAAAAGATGCTACCGCTTCAGCCTGGTTCTCTGAGGACGCTTGCTGTAGACCCCGGGAGCCCCTGCTCAGGGGAGGCCCCCCGGGAAGGAACCGGTCAGCACCCCATCGCGTCTCAGGGACCAGGGACCTGCCCTGTGGCCACGGCAGCGCCGGTCAGTCAGCTGAGGACTCTCCCTGCAGAGCCCTGACCTTCCCGACGTCTAGAGTCATTTGCAGATGTAAGTTGTGTTTCTAGTCCTGTTTTCATGGTTAAAATGGCAAGTGTTAGAAATATAAATATTTTTATTCTCAAATATTTTACAGAAATGGTGGAAAATGTATTCTTTTTAAACATAAAGTTTACTTCAGAACCAACGGGAAAGCAGAAAAAAAATTCGTATGTTTGCAAATTTTGGATATTCTTTTCCTATCAATAGCACTGATAATTGCTTGGTTTTGATTATGCAATACAATATGGCTATACGGATCCATTTATATGTAGGAGAACTCTATATCGTGATCCCTAAATTTTGCATAATGAATAATTGAATTCTTATTAGGAACTATAGTTTAGTTACAATCTGGACCAATCAATAACTGGGGGATAGAAAATATGACTAGCTAGTTTTTACAATCTAATAAAATTTCATATTTTCGTGCTCCCACTCCTGAAACTGCTCCTGTGACTGAAAAATTCCCAGAGGAAGTTTTCCTTCCAGTAAGACGGTGTGAGCCACTGTGGCTGTGGTCACAAGTCCATGTGGTCACGGCGTCCGCGTTCGTCTTGTGTTTCAGATCCCAGCAGATTGCCATTCTTGCAAACGTGAGTGTCTCATGTCCTTTACTTTTATAAACAGCAAATGGTTCTTAGAATGTGACAGTTTTGTCCTGTCTTTAATAGGGGAGACTGGGAGGAAACCATGGCTATGTTTCTGTACTGCTTTTGGAGACAGCGGGTCAGGAAGAAGGGTAAGAGCGAAGTCTGTGTCACTCCTTGTGCTGAATTGTTCTGGTCGTTGTTACATAGCACACGATTCCCAAGTGAATCAGGTTATGCCATTTGTAATGCAAATCAGATACTGAGTAGATCCGTGGTTTACGTGATACTAAATAAAATGAAATTTATGCACGTAGAATTCCGAAATTTATCCATTCATTTAATAAATATTTATTCAGCACTACTCTTATCAAGCATGGCTCTGAACATCAGGGTGTCATTATTATTATTCCAGAGATGGGGTCTTACTTTGTTGCCCAGGGTGGTCTCAAACTCCTGGCCTCAAGCCATCCTTCTGCCTCAGCCTCTGGGGTAGCTGGGACTAAAGGGTGTCATCTTGAATAAGATTGTGAAGTTCCCGTTTTCATAGAATTTACTCTCTAGTAATTTTATTCAAGAGATTTAGCATT